>NC_139951.1:1640473-1792973 GCF_963454915.1 Gymnoscopelus microlampas
TGTTTGCCTTATGACTGGGTTCACACACTTTACAATGAACACGCATCCATACATTGCTGACACTACTGATTACTGAATTACACACCTTATTCCTTTTGTAAAGCATTATCTAAGTTCCTTTTGTTAATACATCATTATTACTTTTAAGCACTGCCATCGTGTCCTCGTCAATTTGTCATGGCCCACGGGCCGGGTTGTGACAGCAATGGATAAAGAAAATGCTCTATTTACAGTTGACTAATGTCAGCTGTGTAACCCATAAAAAAAAAATGTATGTCCATAACTGCAGTGTAACCTGGCACTTACTCCACCAGTGATGTGTGTTTTGGAGGATAGGTTATCTGTTAAACTTCCACATCCAATATATCTATATGTGTCAATGGCGTCTTTTTCATGCTTTCTCCCCCAATCGAGCCATGGCTTATCAAGTGGCCTGTGTCTTCGCTGACAGATTTCACTGAAACACGTCTTATTAGAATTTGCAGAAGTTCTCAGGACACAGTTTGCTATGGAGGCTGTAATGCGACCAACTCGCTCATCATGCCGCCGGTCACACGATAGCTGTTGGATGTTTGCTCTCTCCACCTAATTCACCTCATTTGTGGTCACTGCAGCTTCTTAGCTGGTTTGGATAAATCTTTAAAGCTGTTCAAACCCACAGCATCAGGTGCTTTGTCAGCCAGCATGTTCAGAAACACCTGCTGCTGTGAAGTACTGGCTTTGGGCATTTATTTTCCTATTTACTGAGGTGCTGTTTTTGTAAAAAGTAGTCTCTGCAACAAGGGCAGGCTGCCAGGCTCTATCTTCTTCACACACACCCTATTCCACTCACAGGCCTGGCTTGTGTGCACATGCCACTTTGTTTAATTCTAATCTAATACAAGCCTCTAATTTGAATAGAACAGCAGCAGCATGGGAGCACGATTCACCAAGACTGAAAAAAGAAAAAGGATGAACAATGTTTTTGAAAGTACAAATCATGAAATGCATAATGCTTAAGACAAGGGGCGTCATTTGGGGTCTCAGGGGGTGGCAATTGTCACACACTAGTGTTCACATCAAATTCCGTTATTTTAATGCATGTTTTCCCCAACTTTCTTTGCAAATTATTCTGATTTCAGATTGATGCAATAGTCCATCTCAATTCATGACCGGCCATGTGTTATATGTTGTAGATATGTGTTTTGTTAAATAAGAAAAAGAGGTTGCGCATCAACATTGGGTTTTCTCAGTGGAGTGCTAGACCCAAAATCCAGTATACATATCAAAAAAAGGAATTAAGAAAAAATCCAAAATAATAATAACTAGAAAAAGTGCTCCTCGGAGCACAAGTCTCCGCCAGCAGACTTGTGTTGGAAATGTTGGGAATGTTCTAATTCTTATGTTCTAATTCTTACAAAAAATAGAACATGTTACTGTGTCATAGTAACATGACACAAGTGTCCTATCCGTCTGTATAACTGTCCTATCCGTCCTGTCTGTATAAGTGTCCTATCCGTCCTGTCTGTATAAGTGTCCTATCCGTCCTGTCTATGTAAGTGTCCTATCCGTCCTGTCTGTATAAGTGTCCTATCCGTCCTGTCTGTGTAAGTGTCCTATCCGTCCTGTCTGTGTAAGTGTCCTATCTGTCCTGTCTGTGTAAGTGTCCTATCCAATTGTTACAGTATCCGCCATTTCTCAGCCATTTCGTGATTATTCCTGTCTTACCTCACTTTGAAAGAGGCACAGACTCTTTCAAAGTGACACATGTATTTATAGGCCGCTATACTATTTCACCGTATTGTCACGTGTCACGTGAGGCTTGACCAATGTTAGTCCCAGTTTCAGAAAGTGAAAACAAACTCTCCTGGCGGAGACAATAATAAACTTTATTTGTATAGCACCTTTCATGACATGACATGCAGCTCAAAGTGCTTTACAGTGCAAGAATACAATTACAGTTACAAATAATTTAAGAAAAATAAGAAAGCAAAAGCATAAAACACATTAAAATAATAGCAAAGGGCAGTGAATCAGGCAATACAGTGAGGACATGTACAACAACACAGAGATTTAAAAATCAACCAAAAAATCAGCTAAAAGCAAGAGTGAAGAAGTAGGTCTTGAGCTGTGCTTTAAAGATATCCACAGAGGGTGCCTGTCTTAGGTGTAATAGGAGTTTATTCCACGCTGTCGGTCCATAGAATGCTGCTTCACCGTGTTTTTTATATGTCATTGTAGGCACCTCTACTCTAGCAGGTCAGCACTTGAAGACCTGAGGGGCCGGTTTGGAACATATCTATCTAGGCAGTCATAGAGGTAGGAAGGTGCCAGACCATTTAGAGCTTTATAAACTAGTAAAAGAATTTTAAAATCAATCCTAAAAACAACCGGGAGCCAATGCAGTGAAGCTAGAACTGGAGTAATATGTTCTCTCATCTTAGTTTTAGTTAAAACTCTGGCTGCCGCATTTTGAACGGGTTGTAATCTGTCAGACTCAGTGCCCCTAGGTGCAATTTGACCGTGTGGAGGCCGTCTCTGGCTGGTCCACGCCTTGGTGACGCTTTCGGTGAACTGCATCATTGCTGCATCATTGCGGTGAACTGCATCATTGCTGCCCTCTGGGTTTTTGAGTTTGTACAGAACTGGTAAAAGGATAGTAAGAAATGGACTGGTCCACTCCATTCATAGAATTATTGTACTCTATGGCACAGGCAGCCCTGGCTCTTCTGACACGGGCACTCTGGCCTCTCTGCCAAACTTGAACTTCTCCCATAACGTCTGGGTGGAATGTAGTGACCATCCTGACCACACTAGTGTCACGAAAGGCAACCGCCATCACCCAGTCTGTGTGGCGAGCTATTCTTTCCCCCGTGCCCAGGTTGGAACAGGAAGCATTCTGAATGTCACGTGGTGCTCCCCTGTTCTTTCTTAGAGTCCTGCAGACATGGGTCTTCATGTCCAGGAACGTGCTACATATGGACACGGAGTTGTAGAAATTATCCATGAAAACTCTGTGACCTTTACCTGCAAGGCCACCTAGGAGCGAGGTAATTGTATCTACAAGGGTGACATGTTGTCCACAGTATGGCCTCAGGTTGTGACAGTAGCCAGTAATGGAATGTACGATTTTATCAGGCTTCTGGGGATTGTAGACCCAGAAGCTGAGTCTCCCGCGCAAGAGAAGAGTACCCTTATCGATTGAGATGTTTTGTGATGGCTGATACAGCTCCTGGAATTTGGCCACAAGGTAGTCTAAGACTGGCCGTACCTTATACATCCTGTCAGTACCAGTGTCTACAGCATCAGAGAAGTGCAGGAATCTAAGGATGAGTTGAAACCTATTTCGAGCCATGGTCTGGCTGAAATAGGGCGTCGAGATCATCTCATCCTGAGACCAATAGAGTTCCAGCTCAGGCTTGCGGACCAGACCAGTCAAAAACAAGAGGCCCAGGAATGTTTGAGCTCCTCAACTGTGACATCCTTCCATGCATTGACTCTGGATTGTGGTAGGTTGATCTTCTCGAAGCATGCTGCTGCATAGAGGTTGGTTTGGTGCACAATCTGTGTTAGCAGTGTATCCGTGAGGAACAACTGGAAATAGTCCACTGGTTCTTCCGACTGTAGAACTGCAGCACTGCTGAGTGGACCGGGAGTTGGCGTGAAGGAGATGTGTTCCGGGTTCCACTCCTTCTCCACCATTGAATGCCAGACAAGAGGGTCAGGTTTGCCACCACATGCACGTCCCCATCCTGTAAATTATAGAAATACATAAACATTTCCAATACATGTATTTACGATACAATACATACTTTTTTTTATTTGTGTGTAAGTATGATGTTCAGCAAAATAAACTTTTTCTTACCTAGACTGGTTCTGCCAACAGTAGGAAGAGATGAGGGTTGCTCCTCAGTCTCACTCATCTCTGTATCTGTAATCAGAGGAAAATATCAAATAGTTAACGTTGTGTGTCTAGCTGGACAGGCAGTCAATGTGTGTTAATGCTTGAAATAGTTGCAACAGAAAGTCAAACTGAACTTGAAACTGCTGCTGTGTTTATAAAATGACCATGTGAACAGTTTTCACTTACATATCTTGTAGACAAGGCATTTACCATTAAAATGATGTATAGGATGTTGTAATTTGATAAAGGTAAAGCTGTGATACAGAGTTAAACATAAGTGTGATAGTTCACTATGGCTGACTTAATAAAGCAGAAACTCCATACCCCTTGGATCAATGTGGATCTCGTCCAGGTTCTTTCCTTGAAAATCCCCAACCAGTCCCTGCTCCATGGCCATCAGGACCTTGCTCACCCTGGAGACTTGAAGGGTGCTCTCAGGTAACTTGTAAAACTTCTCTCATATTGTGGCCCATAAAGTCAGCCAGCTGGTCAACCTCAGTGTTCTTCAGGTTCAACACTATGGACAGGGTTGCCAACTGCTTCCTTAGTTTAGTAGACGTCATTTCCTCGGGGTGCTTTAGGTTACACTGATTTGCAAAATCTCTGAGGTGATCAGCCCCTCGAAATAATGACATCGGTTTTGGTACGGAAAACAGGTAGGGGTTGTTTTCACGGACGTCACGTTGATCTCTGGTGTCACACAGCTGGACAAGTGATGCCGCCATTGATGGACTTAAGAGGATGGGCACCTTCCTGCCGCCCTTTCCTCTCAGCTTTATCCTTGAGAAATGACTGCAGAGCATGATCTCCAGCTCTGAGAGGGCATAATTGTCATCCTCGTGACTTGATGAACTTACTCTTGACAAGAATGCAGAGAGGGGCATCTCCCCTTGTCTGTGCCTGTTGAACAGGAGAATCAGCGATTGAGCGACCTTGGACAGCTTCCTCCATGTGTCAGTTGACACAGCAGCCTTCAAGTCCTCAGTGTACTGCTGCTGCTTCTCCTCCAGGTAATTATGTAATTGTTTAACATCGTCTGTCAGAGGCAGACAGGAAACACATTTTTATAATTGAAAACGAGATATATTGAAAGATGAAACCCTAACCCAACATAATATTTTAAAAAGTGTTTACATGGGAGAAAAAACAATTGAAGATAATCATTTTTTTGAGTATTTTGGGCTGAGTTAAATCACGGGTCAAATTTGACCCTCTAACACCAAAAGTGTATGCAAGGGTTAAACACAATGCAAGGGTTAAAGGAGCAATAAGCCATGTTGACACAAGCACTTTCAAAATAATTCAACCGGAGAGTGAGGAATCTATGACATGGTCTGATACACACAAAAGGGGCAGAAACTCAGAACTAGAAAAGGCTAATTCCTGGATTACATCATCTAGAGGAAGGTTTCAAGTTTTTAATGGTAAAGGTTGGGATTAAGTCCAGGTCAGACCAACCAAACATTTCCAAACAAACAGACAAATACAAACACCGGTCAGCCCTAGAATGTTTGAGGTCGTCTTTAGAATCTCCCTCCGGATAATCTAATCTAGCAACCACCACTACAAAATAGCTTCTCCAATCATTTCACAGAGCAATGATTGGATGTCTGGGTACCTGCCTATCAATCTACCTACCCGGCTAGTGAGTGTCATTTGTTTTAGCCTAGTTTGGAGGAGGGGCTTTGGCCAACATAATGAAGGCATGGTGGTTATATTTGCTGTTGCTTTTTTTTAAATGCACCTTGTTTATAAGTAAAATATCACAAATTGATCCTTGTTTTAAACCGTAGTGTCAAGTAATGTATTCAACATGTCTCAGTGGAGTTTTGGCCTGAGTCTTGGGGGTGTTAGTGGGGTGGGGTGTTAGTGACCTACCTGGACTTCTTGGGGAGC
Organism: Gymnoscopelus microlampas; assembly: GCF_963454915.1. Classification (NCBI taxonomy): domain Eukaryota; kingdom Metazoa; phylum Chordata; class Actinopteri; order Myctophiformes; family Myctophidae; genus Gymnoscopelus; species Gymnoscopelus microlampas. Next base: position 1,646,253 of record NC_139951.1, read on the forward strand.
AGATCCTTGTTGTTTTGGGTCTTTTTGGAGAGCTGAACAGCTGACAACGGCTCCTGGATCTCATCTACCGGAGATGGCATCATGCCTCGTTTCATTTTTGGCTGTTTCTCCTTTCTGATTGGTTTACTGGCATGTGGCTGAGAAGGAACGTCCAGCTGCTTGTGTGCACGGCCTTCAGCTGCAGGACGGAACAAGGGAGACCTGAGTTTAGATCAGGACACTCGCCCAGACTGGAGGCAGTGCAGACATGAGGAAGCTGCCTTAGTTACAGCTATTGGCCCTCATTTATCAACGCAGCGTATAAACCGGTGTATATTTTTCCATATATATCCCGTCCGCGCGCGCGATTTGGTTTCGGGTCGAAAAATGTGCGGGTTTGGGTGGGTTTTGGCACTTTTTTTCCTTTACTTTATTTCGGTTTTAGGGTTAGGGTTAGGGTTAGGTTAGGGTTACGTTATTTAATTCTCGTTCTCATAAATAAAATCTAAAAATCTAAAAATTAAAAAAAAAATATATATATCCCTTCCCATCACCAGGGGGGCTGCAGCCCCCGTAGCCCCCCCCTTCCCGCGCCACTGACTATACTATCTACAACCTAACAATGCATTTCGCTTGTAGATCTGCTATTTTCAAATGGCCAATATAGGGCTTAAGTGGTTACTGTATGTTTTGTAATAATAATCGAAATCTACAAAGTAACTAGTAACTAAAGTTTTCAAATAATTGTAGTGGAGTAAAGTACAATATTTGCCTCTGAGATGTAGTGGAGTAGAAGTAAAAGTATTAGAAATTGGAAATACTCGAGTCAAGTGCAAATACCTCGAAATTGTACTTAAGTACAGTTCTTGAGTACATGTACTTAAAGACTTATGCCAAAATCCATTTGAAAAAGTTGCTTTTCACTGTTCTCAGGTCAAATATTGATATGCGATTAAAATGCGATTAATTGCGATTAATTAATTACAAAGCCTCTAATTAATTAGATTAATTTTTCTAATCGAGTCCCAGCCCTAATATATATATATATATATATATATATATATATATATATATATTTTATATATGTTGTCCATGTTGGACTCATTACAAATGACACGCACGCACGCACGCACGCACGCACGCACGCACGCACACACACACACACACACACACACACACACACACACACACACACACACACACACACACACACACACACACACACACACACACACACACACACACACACACACAGTTGCGACACCCCTGAATGAATGAGTTAATGGACAGTTGTCTCCCCCTATTGGCCATATGATGTAACTAGACCCAGTCTCTGAGTACATTTACACAGGTACTGTAAGTTCAATTTAATTTCTACTCCACTACATCTCAGAGGCAAATATTGTCCTAGTATTTACTTCACTAGGTTTTTACTTTTACTATAACAGAATATTTCTACATTGTCCAGTCCACCACTGGACTGGAGAAATGTAATTATTCTAATAAATAAAATACATAAACAAAGGGAATAGCTGTTTTATTTTTTTATGCTCATTATCAGCTTATTGGTGGAGAGTATAATTCAATAGATTTTTTTCCACTTAGGGAAATGACTGTAGGCTTTTAATAGAACTGTGTGTATATGCGTGGGTGCGTGGGTGCGTGGTGTGTGTGTGTGTGTGTGTGTGTGTGTGTGTGTGTGTGTGTGTGTGTGTGTGTGTGTGTGTGTGTGTGTGTGTGTGTGTGTGTGTGTGTGTGTGTGTGTGTGTGTGCGTGCTTGCGTGCATGCGTGCGTGCGTGCGTGATGGCCGGGGCTCATATTCCTTCATTGTGACGTCACACTCTCACCAGCCAATGCAATGTGGGCTTTCCTCCGCGGTGGGGAACCCCCCCCCTCCCTCTCCCTCTCTCTCTCTCCCTTATAAAGTAGGCTGCAGCAACACTCTCCGTTCAAAGCAGTCGGTGCTGACACAAAGACAGAGTTCTTTATTAAACTTTAATCCTTCTGTCTCACCCCTCTGCAAAGACACACATTTCTATGAGGATCTGAGCTCCTGAGGAGACATTTTGAGACAAAACAATGTTCTTCACTGTTCTTTACAAAACATATCTTATTTTACTGTGTCACACAAAGCATTAAAGCAACAGTGCCATAAGATGTTGCAACATTTACAGTAAACCCTACTTACGTACTCGGCCTGCCTCTGCTACGTTCAGTCCGTGTCTGTAGGAGTGTGACGGCCATCTTGGCGGGGCAGTTTGTGTTCTTGCTTGGTGTGTTGACATGATTACTTTGGTGTTTGGTGTTATGTTGGCACCTGTACTCCACCTTAAACCATTAACACCGGAAAAACACCTGTGTCATTTTAGATTTCAGCCATGTATAGCAACATACCTTTTTCAAAAATAGCAGATATAAAAGCTTGCAGCGCTATTGTGCTATTTAAAAAAAATATGCACCCTGTATCCTATCCTCCCCTGTCGGCGGGCCTGGTAGTGATGGCTGTTTGATGTCCATGTCCAATGGGTGACTTGTCTCTTTCCATTCACATGAACTTAGTTTCAGTGAAACAACAATAGGTGCACCTCTTAGCATTATAGAATCATGCTAAGCGGTGCACCTATTGTTATTTAAAAGGTGGAGTAAGTGATTTTCTTTGGCTAAAATAAGTGTTAAATAGGTCTTTATTCTGATAGTACTTGTTGCTATAGAGTGTTTGTTCAGTAGCAGGATGTCTCTCCAGCTCTTTATTAAACAGAAAAAGCATTTTCAGGTCATGATACCAATTTTATCCAATCAGGATAGAGAACTCAGACAGAATACAGATTAAACAAGTGAAATTGGAAGTGATGACACAAATACAATTACAATTGGAACACTATACAAATGAAGCTGATAAATGGGGCAAAAAATATCACTTACCCTACCTTTAAGTGAAACAAGATGCATGTGAATGAAAATTAAACATGTCTTATATTGTTTTTTTAATAAAACCTATCTCACCTTGAAAATAACTCTTTCTCCCTTTGCTTTACGACTTCTGCACACCCTCCATGTGACCGTGTGAGATTTTAACCACCGCTTTATGGCGTCTTCCGACGACAAGGCCATGCGAAGAGTCGCTCTGAAGTTGACATGATCGCCGTTCTCACTGATGGTCTGGTAATGGCAGACATGGTATTCTTAGCTGGTGTTATTACAGCTGGCTGGCAGATAGTCCTATGAAGCAAGGAATCAAATGAAACAAGACAGGCATTGAGTGCGATTGCGTGTGTGTATTTATTTGTGTGTGTGTGTGTGTGTGTGTGTGTGTGTGTGTGTGTGTGTGTGTGTGTGTGTGTGTGTGTGTGTGTGTTTGTGCAATACATTATGGAATATTAATTTTAACCCATTAAAACCGGGAAAGCATCTGTGCCATTTTAGATTGTTGCGTTGGCTATTCAAATATAGCAGATGTACAAGCTCTCAGCGTGACACTTCGGGCCGCACTGCGAGCTACATCTGCTATTTTTTTTGAAAGTGTGAGAACTACTGATTTAGAAGGCATTTGTAGAATCTACCTCAGGTCTTAATGTATTAATATAGAATTCACAATTTGGGGTTTTGCTAGAAAGAGAGGTACCTTCAAAGCAGGAAACTGAGAGATATTATTTTTCACTGGACTGGTACAAGTGTTCTTACGGGGCCTCTTCCCGCTGAATCTTGCTATCAAGTCACAGCGTCTGAGGAGAAAAGGCATCTCATCTTTACTACATAGTAACAGTATTCCATTGCATACACACGTGGAGACAAACAGGCGACTGTAATGTAACAAAGGCGTCGTTAAATGACTTAGTTATTGTCCACCACTGCAAGTTTTTAGAATCATGCTAAAACTGTGTTTTGATTTGCATAGAGCTCCAGTGCAATCCATAACAATATGTAGTTGGTGGGGGATTCCTTTTTAGGCTAGTGGTTAAGACTTTTGGCTTTAGGGTCCCTTCCCGCGCGGGAGACCAGGTTTGAATCCAGGGAGTTACATAAGGGTCAAAACCTTTCATTTATTTAAAGGAGTAGTTCACCCAAAAACATACTTATTTTCTATCAATTACACACCCCATGAAGCCTTTAATTCATGGAGATTTGTTTGTTTTTGTCGCATTCCTGAGCCAATAATTTGATGACCGGCGGTAGGAGACTCAAAGGAGTCTCTTTGAGTCTCCTACCGGAAATACTCCCGGTCATCAAATTATTGGCTCAGGAATGCGACAAAAACTAAAAAAATCTCCATGAATTCAAGTCTTCATGGGGTGTGTAATTGATAGAAAATAAGTCATGTTTTGGGTGAACTATTCCTTTAATGTGAACCTGGTACATATAAAGCCAGGTCATGCAACACTACAGTTCGTACTTATATATAAGCAGGAGACTAATGCCTTCACTCAGTAGTACCAACAATGTCACTTCCTCAAGTGACATTGCATGCACAGTCTGAACAAAAGTAACTGGAAAAACAAAAAGAGGCACAACCCTGTGGCCATTACATTTAACAACTGACTGTTTCAAGCTTTTTACCTCGTCTCAGTTAATTTCTGTGTTCTGTCGACTGTTTTGTCAACTTCAGCGTCAGTTAATTTCTGTGTTCTGTCGACTGTTTTGTCAGCTTCATTATCAGTTAATTTCTGTGTTCTGTCGACTGTTTTGTCAACTTCAGAGTTAGTTAATTTCTGTATGCCAACTTCAGAGTTAGTTAATTTCTGTGTTCTGTCGACTGTTTTGTCAACTTCAGCGTCAGTTAATTTCTGTGTTCTGTCGACTGTTTTGCCAACTTCAGAGTTAGTTAATTTCTGTGTTCTGTCGACTGTTTTGCCAACTTCAGAGTTAGTTAATTTATGTGTTCTGTCGACTGTTTTGTCAACTTCAGCATTAGTTAATTTATGTGTTCTGTCGACTGTTTTGCCAACTTCAGAGTTGGTTAATTTATGTGTTCTGTCGACTGTTTTGTCGTCTTCAGTATCGTCCGGGCCTTGCAGACGGAGTGGTCTGTTATGAAAGAAACAAATTGTATCATACTGAGTGAAACGGCTTCAGATATAACACTGTGAAATAACTCAACTTAATGTAGAGCTTCTTACCTCACTGTCTCAGTTAATGTCTGTGTTCTGTCCTCTGTTCTGACCAAGGCCGTGGGAAGTAGGAGAACTGAGGGTGCTGCAGCAACCACTGGTGGATGATATAAGACCTGCACAATTCTGAATAAAAGATAAATGATTACATTTGTGTTGCTCATGTTCATATTGTGGTATTTTTGTATTTCAGTGAGTAGTTCATAGTGGATCTTGGGTTCCAAATTTACAGACCAGTTGTTGGAGAAATAACAAAGTTTAGGCCTACTGTAGGCCTCACGTGACAACACACTTCTTGTTGCAAAGAGGCACAGAGCAGCCTAAGACAACGGCCGCGCAAAAGCTACTTTTGTATTTCTTTATGCATCCATGAAAAAAGAACAAAGCCTAGAGGATCAGATTCAGAATGCATGGTGATGATGACAGCACAGGTTTTGTAGATAATGTCTATTTGCCAAATACATATAATTTTGGGGGTCCTTGACATGAAAAAGTTGACATGAAAAAGTTGAAAAAACTGATATAGAAACATAAGTTTAAAAAAAAAAAATGTAGGATTTAGTAGACATTTGTAAGAGAGATTTGAGTTACAAAAAATGATATTCAAAAGATTTGCACAAACTTTCACGATTTTTTTCAAGAATAGCAGATCTGCAAGCTCATAGTGCGGCACTCAGTGCCACGGTATGAGCTTGCAGATCTGCTATTTTTGAATGGCCAAAATTAAAATGACACACAGATGCGTTCCCGGTCTGAATGGGTTAATGCAACATTGTGGTGACATCTAAACCTGTTTGAGGAGCAGAGATTAACACACACTCATGCATGTGCACAGAGACATGAACAGCTGAACACCTGGATATGACTTTTCAAGCACTGCCACTGTACAGTAGGCCTAAATTCATATTAATTATTAGTTTAATGATCTATTGCCTGTGAATACCAAGTGGTCGATGGTCTTATCAATAAGATATGTCGTACATTCATGGCAGCTAATGCATAGCTGTATAATGTGTGTCTATCGTTTGTGCTTCCCTTGGAATGGCTGATATGCCATACAAGACACACACACACACACACACACACACACACACACACACACACACACACACCATTCTAGCAAAGTTTGTGTTATCAGATCATCATCTGCTTTGTGAGTAAATAATAATGTCAGTTATTCAACACTTCGGCCCTCGTTTATGTCCGGGTAGCTCAGTCAGTAGAGCACTCGCCTTTCAACTACGTGGTAATGGGGTTCGATCCCGGACCGGACGCCACCAACCCAGCGTAGGAGTAGCATGGCTTGGATACAAGTACTGGGAGCTGATGGTAGGTGTTACGCTCCACCTCAGCAATCCATCTCCCAGGCATCTAGAGTATGGGGTTCTCAACCCTTTCAGGCCGCGACCCCCCAAAATCATTATATTTGAACTGGGGACCCCCAAACACACACACACACACACACACACACACACACACACACACACCCTGACAAACACGTGGAATTGTAGGAGTTGAAGTATTACATTTAGTTTGACTCAGTTCCACAGATACATACTGTCCCTGACTGCCTTCACTGTCAACTGGCTATGAGCTTGTATATCTGCTATTTTTGAATAGCCAAAGAAATCTAAAATGACACAGATGCGTTCCCGGTCTTAATGGGTTAAGGACATTAACCCCTCTTACCTGAAACATGGTCCTACAGCCATGGTTTTGGGGACTTGAGCATTATCTCCTCTTTGACGTCCGGGCCTCGTGGACGGAGCGCTCAGTTTTGAAAGAGACACATGTATCATGATTCATATTATTTATTTTTGGTTAAAACCTCTATATTCCTATATAGTGTTTGTTCAGGGGGTCCCGGGTCCCCGTCTCTCCAGCTCTTCAGTAAAGTAGTAAGTAGTCGAAATTACATCATCAGATGAACGCATTTTCAGCTTCAATTTTAAAGTGTTTCAATTATTAATTACAAATATTTTTTGTTTGTTTGTTCCATCACTTCCAATTTCACTTGTTCATCTTGTATCCTGTATGAGTTCTCTCTCCTGATTGGATGAAATTGATATCCTGACCTGAAAATGCTTTTATTGTTCACTGAAGAGCTGGAGAGACAGGTAGCCCTGGTCCAGAGCGTTAGTGAGTTCCCTCTAACGCCCTGCCAGGCGCTCGGCTCTGCTCATAGACAAGGAACTCACCAACGCTCTGGATCGCCTTTTAAAAAACTATTCTGTTTTGTAATAATAAGTAGGTCTATATGCCACCCAACTTAATAATATAATGTAATATGGAGTATGCTAAGGTGTCTCATCATCGTCTTGGGGCATCGTTCTGCTATTGCGGCTATTGTTATTCAAGTACATCAAATGACATGTGAATGCATGAGCTGAGTCAGTATAACGCCTCATCATCGCCTTGGGTCATCTTTCTAATTCATTAACATGTTAATCCATCCTAATGTAGACTTGGACTCTGTGCATTCTATTCTTTTTAGCAATATTGATGATATTTCTGGCATGTTCACTATTCAGAGTAAAGCAGAGAGAGGAGAGCACTTTACAAGGGCTCCTTACCTAATTGTCTCAAACACTAAAATAAAATCTGTGTTATTTATTTTTAGCTCTGGCAGATTCATCTGGTTCAATAAAGGATAATAAATCTGTGTTCTGTCGTCCATTACACTGTTGTTTGTAATTTGTAGAGTAGCTACAGAAGCCCTGCAACATGACTGTCATATCATGACACACGGCCATGGATGTTACAGTTGAAACGGGCAGGTCTAAGTACAGTATACCCATATCTAGCGTATTGTTCAATAAAAAGCATTTTAATTTAAACAGTGGTTAATTTCTCATAATGTATCAGAGTGCAATACACCTCCCAACCGATAGGGTTGTGTTGTTGAAAGCATGAAGGAAATGTTTAGAAAATGGCCACCGAACGGATTAAAATGCTTTTTATTGAACAATACGGAAGATACGGGTACTTAGACCCGGGCGTTTCAACTTGTTACACCCGTGGCTGTTGAGTAAACACTTTATATTTGAAATCTGAAAGTTTATGTAGATGTTCAGGTTGTAAATGGAGAAATGTCCAAAACCAGGAACAAGTTGCACCATGACGCAAGTTGTTACAGACGAGCGTCATGTGAACCATGGCTACTACAAAACAGAAGCTACTTATTAGAGCTTTTAGTGTAGCTCAGTATTTATGCATCTAAAAGAGATTTTAAAGTGATTTGTTGTTTAAACGTGTCTTACCTCATCTGCTTCATAGCATTAGGGCTAGTCATAGGTTTGTAGTCATAGAGTTAATGGTTATAGGTTATAGTCACCGGCTTTGAATGCTATCAATGCATTGAATGGGAGATTATCACGTTTTATCAGACCATTGAATGGGGCGAGTAGGTGAGGAGTAGGCGATACACGGACCTACCCGCGATTTGTCAGACCATTCATTGGGCGTAATCAGGAGCTACTGACCTACTTTGGAGGCGGAGCAGTCCCCACAACAATATTTACGATTCTTTGCCTATCGGTACATAACTCCAACGGCGCTGAGTAGGCTCAGGCGAGCGTCGCACCGCTCAGGACGGCAACTCGGTCGCTTTAGCTCCCTCGGTGGTCCTTCGCGGGGCTCCAGCTCGCCTGAGACTGCACGCCTCCGTCATGGTCCGAAACCAAAACAACCAAAACCAAAACCGAAACTGAACTATTTAAGTCATCTCCGTCGGTAGGTCAGTAGGTCTTGATAACACCCAATGAATGGTCTGATAAATCGCGGGTAGGTAAGTAGGTTGCCTACTTCGCCCATTCAATGGTCTGATAAAACGTGATAATCTCCCATTCAATGCATTGATAGCCTCCGAATCAGGTGTTATAGTAGGTTATATTCAATAAAGAGCTGCTTCACACCACGGAATCATGAGGGGAAGTATTTGACGGTTGCACACATTTGGTCCGTTCACAACACTGGTCCGACTGAACCTCGCGTCATCATAAATCATAGAAAAAACAAAGCATATAAAACAACAATAATAATCAAGCAATAAGCAGTTACATAGCCTGCATAGTGGCTTCAAAACAAGAAGACAAAACAAAACAAAAAGCTTGAAAAGTTAACATTTTGGAAACATGAATAAAATAAAGTGTTTGTATGAAAGAGTCATTGAGTTTTGCAGACACAGTTAACATCAAATAGCAATTCGCTATACATATCAATTAAAACACAACAATAATACACATAAATGTAGGAATAGACAATGTGGCAAGTGAATACATTAATTTAATACAATATACAATTAAAAAAGCTAAATTAAGAGACAGTCAGAGTCAATGAATTAATTGTCAATTAAACCTTGGAATTGACTCAATGTTATTGATGAGGTCAACTAGTGTTTTCATTTGGACTCCTATGTATGTATGTTTTATAACCTGCAGGGGGAGCTCTAAAACACCCATCCTAAGGAAAGCAGGGCTGAGGGGAGCTTTAAATGCTGTATTCTCCTCATTGATAGAGCTGCAAGACTCGATTAATGATTCATAATATAACATTAAAATAGCAGATCTACAAGCTCTTGTGAAGTATGTGGTTATGTCAAATGATAAACTGCACAAAAAGGTTTGAGAGTGGAACTGCCTGCCTGACCCATATAGCCTAAATAACACCTCTGTATTCCAATACATTGCTATACTGAGATATTTTTTTTCTCATAAAAAAGATCAATTCACAAAAGGAAAGAAAACAGTATGTCAATATGGCATATGTCCACTACGACCTCTGTTGTGTTCATTGGACAATTCATCAGAGCAAACTTGTCCACTGAGAACTAAATTCTAGCATCTATTCATGTTGAATAATATATTAATCACACCAATCTTGCAGCTTAAAGTAGTGGTTCTCAACCTTTGCGTCGGGGGTCCACATATGATTTTGGGGGGTTCCCAGCTGACAGTAAAGTAACAATCTAAGGACTTTCAAGACTTTTTTAATACCTAAAAAGAAAAAGAAAATATATGAAAAAAGACCATTACTACATCAAAAGTAATTAACAAACTATACTAGAAAAACTGGTCTAACAATGAAAACTAGAGCTTTAACTTTTTAACTGTACCTTTATTTGGGACTTTTCATTGCGTTGAAGCTGCATCTTTCAAGTAAGCCCCCGCCCCCCACACACACGCACGCACGCACGCACGCACGCACGCACGCACGCACGCACGCACACACACACACACACACACACACACACACACACACACACACACACACACACACACACACACACACACACACCGTGGTAATGAGGTGATGTACAGTACGTGAGCAGACACCAGCAAGCCAAGACCACAGCTTCCTGAATAGACACTCGATATGATTGTTCTCGTGGGAACTTTGTCAACTTACAACTTACATCCTCAAGAAAAGGATGTAACTGCAGGTACTGTAGGTCCCTCTCTGTCAAACAGGAAGTCATGTGTGGTTGTGGCGTAGCACTTACGGTTTGTCTCGGTTGTGTTTTGCAGCAACCTGCAGCTCTGCAGCTGAACTGACCCTTTTATAGGAGAACATCATGACAAATGATGGTTTCCTTTTTCATTTCAAATTCCCCTAACTTGACATCAACATACTTTTGTTCATCTGTTTTATCAGTAAAATAATTAACATTTTCATTGTACAAATAATGTTGCAAAGACTCTATTTCAACCACTTTAGCTACTGTACATATTCATGAATGTGTGACATAATCATTTATATTTAGTTATTGAGTGGTTGCTAGGTAGAGTTAAATTGTATTTATTTACAATAAATAAAGCTGGGTGGTGGTCATTCAGTTTCAACCCACCTTGCTAGTGAGGGCACGGTGGCGCAGTCGGTAGCGCTGTCGCCTCACAGCTAGAGGGTCCCTGGTTCAATTCCCGCCGGGGACGCTGTGGGCGCTGGGGGCGTGTCTCCTCCTCCACGTCATCAGCGCCCATACCCTAGGTGGGGTTGGCGAAAGGGCCCACTCTGTGTGGAGTTTGCATGTTCTCCCCGTGTCTCTCAGGGTAGTTGATAGCCTCACAAAAACATGTAGTAATCCTGGTCACTAAACTCCTCCCCCATGACAGCCGGGGCGCCTGATGGAGGGGAAGGGAACTGGTTGGAATAACGTGTTCCTTCCACGCGCTACGTCCAACCAGGGAAACTCCCTCCTGTCAGGTGACAAGAAGGTCAGTTGGCTCTCATGCATTGAAGGAGGCATGAGCTCGGCCCTGGCCTCCCTAGGCTGGTGAGGGGAGTGTAGTGCCCAGGATCACTTAGAAAATTGGCACCGGGTGAAAAATAAGGGTTACAAAATCGTGGGATAAAAATTAAGTAAAAAAACAAACAAAAGAAAAACACCTTGCTAGTGTGCTGTGAAAGACAAAGTGTAAAAAATAGTTGTTAAGCTTAACAACGCCCTGGGATCTCAGGGCGTAGAGGTTGAGTTAGGAAGAATGTTTTAATAGCATCCAAGGAACAAAATAGAACCCTCATCATCTGACATCATCGATGGGTGGGCAGAACTGCTTTCATATTTCTGTCACATGTTGCCAAATGGCAATAGAACATTTCACTACATTTCCCAGAATGCATGACAATAAAGCTGAACTCTAATGACAATTGAAATGGGGGACCTTCAGCTATCCAATCATCTAGATTCTCAAGGTCACATGATCTGCTTTTACTGTCATTTTTTTCTCTCCGATGCACACAAGCAGAGGAAGTTGCCACAAAGTTTGCTGCTCAAATTCTACCGATGAAAATCTATGAATCAGCATTTATCCTCAAGAATTTGTTTGATCTCAATCCGAGGTAAGTTAAGAATGAGAAATCTCTGTATTTTATTTCAAAAACCACAAAAATAGCAGATATAGCACCCAATCTGTTGTAGATAAGCAATTGTTGTGCTTATTGTCAAACGAGGAAGTATATAGTGCTTACGTGATTGCTGTTGGGTGGAAACCTGTTTGTACAAAATAGTTTTAGCAACTTTTCAACTTTACACAATAGAACACTGTGCAGTGTCACCAAGGTTGGTATTGTGTCTTTATGGTCAGATACTTGCATGTGACGTAACATTTTGCCATAATCAAGCTCAAGTGAAGTTACAAAGTTTTTTTGATGGATGGATTGATTGATTGATTGATTGACTGAATATTTTTCACATACGTTTTTTTTTAAGTTTTAAAGCAACACATTTAAAAAATGTCAACATGCATAAAAAGCACAAAATCAAAGCCAAAGTCTTGTTTCCATTGTGGTCCAGCCTACAGTATGCCAAATGTATTCTATGGAAAGTGATGGTTCTATCCAATGAGGATGAGTTTGTATCCAGTAAGAATGAGGTTTTATCCAATGATGATGAGTTTGTATATCCAGTATGAATGAGGTTTTATCCAATGATGATGAGTTTGTATATCCAGTATGAATGAGGTTTTATCCAGTGAGGATGAGTGTTCAGTGAGGTGGTCATCATTGCCAGTCAGCCAGCAGCCAGCATAAAAGTTTGGGAGAAGCACCACTTCAGTCCTTTGCCATTATAAATGTTAGACGCTGAACCCTCTTTGTCATACCTGTCTTTAGAATGTGGGCCATATTTTCATATCATGCTTTGTGCTTAAAATATGTTATGCTGAGGGCCAGGGGTGATTCTAGGATCCAGAAAGAACCGGGGCTTAGCCAAGACATTATGGTGGAGATTTATTTCTTTTTGGCAGTGATTTTAAGTCTAATATATTTTTGGATCATAAATATAATATTTTAGAGAGCTTAAAAACTATAAAAACACCCATTGTGTGCTTAAAGTAGGCTACTGATGGGAAGCTTTATTACGGGGCCAGAGCTCAGCTCTGGACCTGTTTTGTTATTGGCAGTATTCTGTCACTTCTTCTTCTTCTTCTGCCATTTTTCGCAGTTCTGGCTGAACCGTGCAGTCGCTTTTTACGAAACTCGGCCATATGGTAGATGGTCATGAAAAACGATCAAGAAATAATTCTCACAATCTTTCGTCCAAAGGTGGCGCTATAGCACTCAATTGAAAATGGCAACTTTGAACAGGTACAACTCATGCCCTGTTTGACCTAGAGCCATGAAACTTGGATACACATATGCGTCTCCTCATGCTGAACAACTTTCACCCTCTGACCTTTGACCTCTGACCTTTAGATCTCCCACCATTTTGAATTATATGAAAAACAGTCATTGGCTCCTAACTCCCTATTTTATGTCGGCAGAGGTCCAAAGTTCAAGTGTTAAACGTTTCGTGCAGATTGCTCCAAAATCCCAGGATTCCATAGATTTTAACTATTGCAGTTTTATGAAAATTATTCATCTGCGCCTAAAACATACATGCAGACTCACATTTCTTTGAAACTTTGCAGAAATGTACAGGGTCATTCCAAATATCACTGAAACCAATCTTACTCCAATTGGCCAAAAGGGGGCGCTATAGCAATTTTTTGAAAAGGCAGACTTCAATTTTGAGCAGTTTGAAAAATACTTGTTTTTGCCAGTTCTGGCTTAACCGTGCATACGCTTTTTACGAAACTCGGCCATATGGTAGATGCTCATGAAAAACTACCAAGAAATAATTCTCACACTCATTCGTCAAAGGGTGGCGCTATAGCTATCAATTGAAAGTGCCAACTTTGAACAGGTACAACTCATGCCCTGTTTGACCTACAACCATGAAACTTCGATACACACATGCGTCTCTTCATGCCCGACAACTTTCGTGGTCTGACTTTTGACCTCTGACCTTTAGATCGCCCACCATTTTGAATTATATGAAAAACAGCCATTGGCTCATAACTTCTGCATTTTTTCACTTATGGAAAATCCGCCGCTTTTGTTTTGTCGGCAAAGGTCCTAAGTTCATGTGTAAAATGTTTTGTGCAGATTACTCAAAAATCCCAGGAGCAAATAGATTATAACTATTGCAGTTTTATGAAAATTATTCATCTGCCCCTAACACACACATGCAAGACTCACATTTCTTTGAAACGTTGCAGTAATGTAGAGAGTCATTCCAAATATCACTGAAACCAATCTCACTCCAATGGGGGCGCTATAGCAATTTTTTGAAAACGCAAACTTTAAACAGGCAAAAGTCATGCCTCGTTTGGCCGAAAGTCGTAAAACTTGCTTACACTTGTGCCTTGACTCATGAGGAACACATCTATCGCTTTGACCAGTAAGCTCCGCCCTTAGATTGTCCGCAATTTTGAGCAGTTTGAAAAACACTTAAACCCAGGATTTTTCAGCTATTTGCGTGAAACTGTATGATCTGTGTGATCTCCTTTTTCACAGTTACTGTCTGTTGGGCCAATGGCGTCTCCCTTAAATGAATGCCTCACAATCTCAAGGTCGCCAGTTCAAGCCTCACTTGATGCAGACTAAATTTAAGTTGAATTGCAAACAACATGACTGTATCAATGAATACATGTGCAAATGGTAAAGATAACCTGAAATGCTTATTTGAGAGTACGTTTTTTCAACGTATGACATACTTCATTCTGAAAATAGCTGATCTACAATCTCACACATTTTCATGGTTTGTGAGCTTGTAGATCGGCTACTTTCACTAGTTTTGGTTCTGAGGAGATGTACAATTTCTTCATTGGTAAATGGTTTGTGAACGAGTGATCTTAGTGTTAGTGAAACAGGGGCTTGGTTCATGAAAGAAGGCAAGAGTTTATGATCTTCAACAGACAATATCAGCCTGGACAAAGCTATAGCACTATAGGTAGTGTTGTGTGTTTCAGCCTATTAGTCTGAAGGTTGAGAGTTCGAATCCTGTTAATGGCAATAGGTTGAGATGTCCAATCAAACCATTATGTTTCCATCTCTCTCTCATCAATCTATTGTTTCCATGTCACTCTCTCTCTCTTCAATCTATTCCGTTTCCATGTCTCTCTTTCTCTCTATTCACTGGCCCCGTATTATCGCTGCTTGCAGCTATATTTTATTTATTAGATTTATTATTATTTAGTGTGGTGTTTGGTTTGCTGTTTTGGCCTTGGCCACCCTGATGGCTTATGCGTCCATTTCAGTAATGAATGTTCATTAAAACATAAAATGCAATTAACACCAGCCAAGAAAGGGCACTTTTCTACTCTGAGGGCATGAGGTCAAGTGCTTAAGCCTCCCTTGGGGGCTATCTGTCAATTGTCAATTTGAATTGGGAAGAAAGAAAATAGAACAAACGAAGGGAAAAAGGCAAATAAGCACACTGACACCCACTAGTGGACAGTTCATCAGAATGCTCTGAGGTGTTTCACTCAGAACTGAATAAAGGTTGTTGTTTTAGTTTTACAGGCTGCTGAATATATCTTAATATTGCATTTTGTTCATCATTAAATGTGGAATGAAGGTTTTTCACAAATGTCCCAGTACGTTTTCAAACTCTCTGGTTTTCCATATTCACTGAAACATATACTGTATGTATGACAGCAACAATGCTAAGTAAATAAATAAAACCAAGAACAGTCTATTATGAACTGTCATATCGTCTCTATCAGGTGGAACTGTCCAAAACTGTGACTTTTCAGGATTCAAATTAATATATAGCAAAAGTAGCAGATCTACACGCTCAAAATGTGTTGCTTCGCGCCATGTTTCAAGCTTGTAGATCTGCTATTTTTTATACTTTTGTGATACACTGTCGTAAGATCAAGTAGGGTGTAGGGGGTGTTGAAACACAAAAAGTTAAAATATGGAGATAAGACGTTTCTGACAACAACAACGATATACAGTAGGCCTATGCAAGACAGCAACATGGTTAAGTAAATAAAATAAAATACATACAGGATAAATGCATATGGAGGACTTACGGACAATATGACTATAATTGTCAGTATCAACAATGACACTTTTTGTTTTAAATAATGGGTTTAATTAATGTATCATGTATTTTAGTTGAGCTGTTTTAGGTATTGTTTTAATTATAATAATAATAAATAATAATACATACAATTTATATAGCGCTTTTCTAGGTACTCAAAGTCGCTTTACAGAGCAGAATAAAAACAACTTTATTAGAATCGACTTGTTAAAAAGGATTACAACTATGAAAGAAAGGTAAACAAAACAAAAGGGAGGGGAAGGTGTTGGGGTTTTATGTAGGGAATGCGATTCTGAAAAGGTGGGTTTTGAGTGTGGTTTTAAACTAATGGTGAGGGTGGGGGCAGCTCTGATGTGAGCTGGGAGTGAGTTCCACAGTGTGGGGGCAGCTGCAGAGAGGGCCCTGTCACCCCAGGTTAGTTTATTTGTCCAGAGGGTGTCCAGGATGTTGGCATCACCCGAGCTGAGGGAGCGGGAGCATGGCGTTTGATGAGTACAGAGATGTAGTGGGGGGCCTGGTTGTTGAGGGCTTTGTAGGTAGTGATTAGTATTATAAAGTCAATTCGATGCTTGACTGGGAGGACAGGAGTGATGTGGTCCCTGGATTGTGTTTTAGTGAGCAGGCGGGCGGCGGAATTTTGTACATACTGTAGTTTATTGAGGACCTTGGATGTGACGCCATAGAGTAGACTGTTTCGGTAGTCAAGGCGGGATGTAATACGATACGATACGATACGATACGATAATACTTTATTGTCAGTTCACACTGAAATTTGTCTTGCGACCCAGCAGCCTTGTATGCAACAATAGACAGTTCACACATTTGACATGACACAAGAAAAACAAAAACACAATACAGATACATACATAAAGACATACAAAGACAAGAGCAATGTCCACCTCTCAGCCTACCCTTGGCCTATAAATCCTGATTAAGCCTCAGTGTCGTCTGATGGACAAAGGACCTCTTCAGTTTGACCTTATTGTATGTAGGAACACCGTATCTCCTTCCTGAAGGCAGCAACCTATATTCTCCATACAAAGCATGGCTAGTGTTTGAAGTGATATTCCTTGCCAACCTTATCATACTATCATTATACGTAGTTGTATAGAGCCTCTGAAGTGGTTGTCCAACAATCTTTGAACAAATGTTCAGTTGCTGCAGCAGTTGTGACTTTAAGGCTACAGACAGACATCCATACCAGGTGGTACTACAGTACTGAAGAACACTCATTATAACAGAAGTGAAAAACAAAAGAAGAATCTGTCTACTAGCACCAAAAGATCTCAAACGGCGAAGGAAATAGACTCTTTGCTTTGTCTTCTTACCCACTGATTCAATCTGTTCTTTCCATGACAGAAGGTGGTCAATTACTACTCCTAGGTATATATACGAACATACCTGGTTGATCTGTTCACTATGAATAGTTATGGGGGATCTGTGTATCTCTAGTGGGGCACCAAAAACAATCTCCTCTGTCTTTTTTGTGTTAATGATAAGAGCGTTGTTATCGCTCCACTCCACCACCTTATTTACTCTGTGTTGGTGCAGTCCAGGATCACTGGAACTATCCAACAGGGAAATCAAAACTGTATCGTCAGAGTACTTTAGAATGTATTGGTCTGGTTTGTCAGTGCGACATTCAGACAGACATTCCTCAGTACGACAGCTGTCGGTATAAAGGGTGAAAAGTACAGCTGAGCTTACGCAACCCTGGGGAGCACCAACATTAGTAGTTAATGCTGCGGAGAGGGTTCTGTTCACTTTCACCCTCTGTACTCTGTTAGTAAGGAAGGAAGCATACCAGTGAATTAAGTATGGATTCAGTTCCAACTGTACCATCTTTGACACCAGAATATCAGACTGTATTGTATTGAAAGCTGAAGAGAAGTCTAAGAACAGCACCCTTGCATAATTCTTATTAGACTTATCTAGGTGTTTTTTAATGAAGTGGACCAGTGTGACAACCGCATCCTCTGTACCGCAACCTTTCTTATAAGCAAACTGACAGGGGTCAAATTTGTCTTTAGTTATACTTACAAGATGTTGCAACAGTATTCTTTCCAGTGATTTCATGATCACTGAAGTGAGAGCTATGGGTCTATAATCCTTATGTTCTTTTGGACATTGGATTTTGGGTAGTGGTTTTATGTGTGAGGTTTTCCAACACAGAGGAATTGTGTGTGTGTCTACAGAGGTTTGAAAAATTGGTTGCCACACAGGAGCCAACTCAGATGCAAAGTTTTTGAGGAGAAAAGCACTGCACTCGTCCGGCCCATTAGCTTTCTTTGTGTTAGTACACCGAAACACTTTTCTGACATCCTCTTCAGTGATGACAATTCTGTCTGAGGGGGCAGGTGTTACAGCCTTGAGTATTTCAGTGCACTTAGGCTTCGTCCACACGTACACGGGTATTTTCATAAACGTAGCTTTTTATATGCGTTTTGGGGGGTTCGTCCACACGCAAACGCGTTTTTGCTCCATGTAAACGCATCTTTTGGAAAACTCCTGCCACAGTGTAGATTTTTAAAAACTCCGGCTATGTGTTCCCGTATGGACACGGTAAACGGAGTTTTTGCATGGGTCGTGTAACGTTTAGCCGTTGTCGTGTGGACAGAGAGATTTTTTTAAACAGGGCCGTGTAGACGCGGAGGTTTTCAAAAACGAAAACGAAATATCTGCGTTTATGAAAATACCCGTGTACGTGTGGACGAAGCCTTAGAGGAATCGCCTAATGATTCGAATCTGGCAAAGAAAGTATTTAGGTCATTAGAAAAGCCAAGTTCATTATCTGTCACAATAGGTTTGGTTGGGGATGACATTCCTGTCATGGATTTCATAGTATCCCACGCCTTTTTGTGATTTTTGGCTTTAAACGCATCCTCTAGATGCTGTCTATGTGTCAATTTTGCCTGCCTCATTTTTGTTTTTAGCTTTCTTTCCGTCAACTTAAGTGCACCGAAGTCTTTGTTTATGGAGGCTATTTTCCTTTCATTTATTACATCTTTTATGTCCTTGGTCACATATGATTTATTGTTCGGAAATATTTTAATTTCCTTTGTGGGAACAACCAGCTGTACACAAAAATGAATATAATCATTTGTAACATTGGTTATTTTGTCCAATGAACCTTCTCTAAATGTGTCCCAATCTGTACAGTCCAGGCATCCTTTTAGTTGTCCATGTCCTTACTACTTTCTTCTCCAGTTTTCCCCTCTTCAGTTTTGATTTATAGACTGGAGTCAAGCACACAACATTATGATCAGAGGTTAATATAGGCGGCCCAACCGTGGCAACATATGCTTTTGGAATGTTCACATAACACTTGTCCAGAATGTTATTTTTCCTAGTCGCATCCTTAACATATTGTTCAAATCCTGGCAACACGGTGTCCAGATAGCACTGATTTAAGTCCCCAAGCACGATGGCTGGTGCCTCTGGATACTGCAGTTGCAGTTCGTGTACACAGTCAGCAATGGTTTTTGCTGCTTGTGCAGCTCTTCCTGGGCCTTTAGGAGGCACATATACTAGAAACAGTAAAATGCACCCAAATTCGCGGGGAAGATAGAAAGGTCTTAAAGTCATGCCTAGGATCTCCACGTTGGGATCGTCGCATATCCTAAGTTTGACGGAGAAGGATCGACACCAGAGATCATTTATGTACACACATACACCACCGTAACCACTCCCTCCACCTCTGTCCAGTCGTACCATAGTGAATCCGGGGACTTCATAGAGTGAGTCAGGTTTTGATGGCTGTAACCAGCTCTCAGTGAAACATAACAGTGATGCCTCACAAAAATCATGATTGTACCTGGTGTATGTCCGTATCGTGCCTATTTTGTTGTGCAGAGAACGCACGTTGGCCAGAACGATAGAAGGGAGCGGGGGGCGCATAATGAATGCGTGTATGAGTGTTTAAGTATTCTCTTGTCATTACTGATTCATGCTTTCTTTACAAATACTGTTATTTATTGGTAACTCTACTGTGTAGAGCAAAGGTTCTCAAAGTGGGGTCCGGGGACCCCCAGGGGTCCTTGGGGGGTTTCCAGGGGGTCCTCCTGTTGTGGAATTAACACATTACGCCAACAGTAATTGTATTGTGATGCCCCACTGGATGCATTCATTAATGCAACAAGGCTTTCCAAATGTAAACATTCTGAAATGCTGAAGCATTATAAATAAAAACTGATACCGATATTTTCCGATATTACATTTTCATGTTAATATCGGCCTAATTAAATGAAGTTAAGGCCTTTGCAGACAGGGTGCGATTAGTCAATCAGTTTTTACCGCATGCGAAAAGACGCACAAATCGAACTGGGTTCGATTGAAAAAAAAACGCATCGCCGCATCGCATCGCCGCACGGTAAATTTGGAGCCGGTGTGCATGAGGTCATTGAGAACCATGTGTTCATGGTATTTGAATGATTAGTGGCCAGGGGTGCTTAACATGAGCCGTTAGCATGCGGCTAACGCTGACAAACTTTTACCGTAGCATGTAGCTAACGTGGTTGTCGTGGCTGACGCAGCTGTGAAATCACGTTGTCAACAATGACAGTTAGTGTGGTGAATGTTACTATTCCTGCTCAGTTAGTCCATTGTAGATGGTGCGCCCACATAAGCCCAAAATCGCTTATACGACAAACAGACCTGCCAACCCTCATCGTACACACACAGCATTAGCTGCTAACGTGGCCTGCAACTTGGATTCTGTTGCTGCTGGTTGTTAATGCAGCCTGCTAATAGTGTCTAAAGCATGTATGTGAATGTCTATGTCCATTAATGTGTTGCCGTTAGTAGTTGGGTTACATGACTATTAGCCAAGCGCTGCCTATAATGAGCCGTTAGCGTGTAGCTAAGCTAACAAACGAGTAGCGTTAGCATGCGGCCAATGCTAACACTGTTGTCGTGACTGAAACGGCTATGTTACACATCTTACCAACAACCTGTATGAACGTTAGTCTGGTAAATGTCATCAATGCTACCTAATTAGCCCGTTGAAGAGTTTCATTTTAGTGTATTTTGTGGGTTTTTGGGACACAATGTAACGGCAGCGACGCGTTGCTGCACCATCACAGGGCATCATGTGAAATGTAGTCATTTCTGCTAAATTCGGTTCTACTGTGTTAAAGGGTAAGACCACTTTGGTAGAGGTTTGGGTTGTGTAGTTACCTTGCCATGATGTAACTCTAAAGGTGGGCAAGAAATCAAAAATAATTGCTCCATTGATTAGAAATTGATAATTCAAAATATGCTCCTCATTGACTTACATTGTACGGTAAAACAGCTCTCAAAGTCACTCTTTTAGCACATAAATGAACCCAAACAAAGCTGATTCAGACAATATAGAGCATCACCAAACCCAGTACTGTTTCTTTTTTAAATAAAAATGTGAAATTCCTGTTGAATTTACTATTTGAAGATCTGGATCTGGATCCGCGGATCCAGTCCAGGTTTTCTACTTATTAAAAATGGCAAAATCAACAGGAAGTTGACATTTTTATTTAAAAAAAAAACAGTACTGGGTTTGGTGATGTTCTATATTGTCTGAATCAACTTTGTTTGCGTTCGTTTATGTGCTAAAAGAGTGACTTTGAGAGCTGTTTTACCGTACAATGTAAGTCAAAGAGGAGCATATTTTGAATGATCAATTTCTAATCAATGGAGCAATTATTTTTTATTTCTTGCCCGCCTTTGGAGTTACATCATGGCAAGGTAACTACACAACCCAAACCTCTACCAAAGTGGTCTTGCCCTTTAAGCTTGTGTTACATGACTGCTGCTTAAGGCCCCTCCATGCTACAGATGTGCCATTTCAAAACTTCAAATGTCCTGCCATCGCCAAGACAGTACATTTTCAGGGGATTCCCAGGGCAATAAGAGGGACAAAGAAGGGCATTTAAAATGCTGAATTATTTTGATGATCACTGCTTTTATGATGCTAATTAATTTGAGCAACTGGTCAAGGACCTCTTCAAATCACCTTTCGCCTCATAATGAGTCTGACACCTTCTTCAACACACATTCTTTTGTTCTCATGTATATGGATGTCTGTTGAAGGGTAAAACGGGGGTGTGTAGTGACAACTTCTTTTCAGGGGCAAAACAGTGCATTTTTAAGAGCAGAAAAGGGAGGAAAAAAAACATTTTCAGGGCACTTTCAGGGAAAGAACAGTAACGTGTGAAGTTTTGAAGTGGCACATCTGCACCTGCATGCTACCAAATGAACCAAATGGACTTATTGGGTGGGGGGCATGCATTTTCCTCCAGTCACTTGGGGAGGGGGGGGGGGGGGGGTATTACTCAACTATAAGTGAAATTTGCCTTGTCACATTTGTACTTCTGGAGTACTTGCTTTGAAAAACATGTATTTATTTAAAAAAAATTACTTGAGTATTCAAAAGTGCAAATTACAAAGTACATTTTATTTTTTAATGTCAATCCATTTTACCCCATTTTAAGGTTTTCCAGAAAGTTTCAAGGAAATATCAATAATAGTGAAAATAGATCTACAAGCTTGCGAAGCATCGCATCATTACGTAGTGTGAGCTTGCATATCTGCTATTTTCACTCTATTTGAGTGGTTAAGTGGTTAATTCATATTGTACTTTTTCCCCTCCTAAAAATGTATTGGAGTCAAACATATTCGTCTTTGAAATGTAGTGGAATGAAAGTCGTCAAAAGTACACATTTCTCATTACAAAAGGGTAAGAAGGGTTGTTTTAGAATGGTTTGTTACACACTATGCAACATGAGGTATCTGGACGTGCGGTGTAAGACCTATAGCCAGTGAGCCAAACAATCAATACATCTATTTATGATGAGATGTATTGATATATGATCACATCCATCTGTCTTTTGACATCAAAACTAGTTTGATTATTAGCTTGTGTCCAAGCATGTCAATGTCAACCATAAAGAATGTCACCTTTTGCGCAATGTGGCCCTCACCCCAATTGAGTTTGACACCCCTAGAATAGATTGTATGGATTGGCATGCTACCTGCCACATGCTGTGTGTGTGTGTGTGTGTGTGTGTGTGTGTGTGTGTGTGTGTGTGTGTGTGTGTGTGTGTGTGTGTGTGTGTGTGTGTGTGTTTAGACAGACAGACAGACAGACAGACAGAGAATGAAAGGAGAAGATGATGCTGAGAGGTAAAAAGTTGACAAAGTTCCCACGAGAACATTCATATCGAGTGTCTATTCAGGAAGCTGTGGTCTTGGCTTGTTGGTGTCTGCTCACGTACTGTACATCACCTCATTACCACGGGGGGGGGGGGGGGGGGGGTGTGTGTGTGTGTGTGTGTGTGTGTGTGTGTGTGTGTGTGTGTGTGTGTGTGTGTGTGTGTGTGCAAGCGAGTGTGTGTGTGTGTGTGTGTGTGTGTGTGTGTGTGCGTGCTTCTCCTACAATTATATATTTACTAGAGGTCCGGCCGCCCTACGGGCAGCCGGCCCCCTAGCCGCGCATGGGGCTCTAGGGCTGTGAGGGTGCGCTTATTTTGGGTTACCAAAATGGTGGGATAGAACTTTCCAAAAGTAAAAAAAAAAGAAAAAAAATGTATATATTTATTTTTTACGTGGGGGTAAAAAAGTGGGGGTGGGGGTCCTCACCCCAAAATAAGCGACCCCCTGGGAGTGTTGGGACCCCCGGGGACCCCCCTGGAACATGGTGCCCTACGCCACCCGTAAATTGAGCACTTTCAAGATGTTCAAGTGGGCCCTGATCGGGATGTTTCCCCCCTTTTTTTTTTTACATTTTCCTAACGTAACATAACGTAGCCATGTTACTACATGTATACACATGTATGCCATTGAAGCAGGAGGTCTTTCCATTATTAAAGGAGACATCCGTTCATTTTTAGTGTTATCTTTGATACGTGGCAAATCACTTACCAACATAGAAATGCCCATTGATTTACTCCACAAATCCCCCTGTCGACCCCCACCGTTGGCATAATACGAGGCGCGACGATAGCCCAAATTCGCCTATTTTAACAAATGCAAAGTCTGTTTTTTTTCTCCTATCACTCATTATGGAGCCCCATGAGACCCTTACGGGCGATGAACGGCCGACAAGCTAACCGCTAATAACAGAAAGAGCTAACGCTGGCTGCTTATCTCTCTGCCTGGCAACACCAGGTTGCCAGGTTTCGGAAACAAGCAACGAGCGTTAGCCCGTTCTGTTATTAGCGGTTAGCTTGTCGGCCGTTCATTGCCCGTAAGGGTCTCATGGGGCTCCATAATGAGTGCTAGGAGAAAAAAAACAGACTTTGCATTTGTTAAAATAGGCGAATTTGGGCTATCGTCGCGCAGGGGGATTTGTGGAGTAAATCAATGGGCATTTCTACGTTGGTAAGTGATTTGCCACATATCAAAGATAACACTAAAAATGAACGGATATCTCCGCACGGATATCTCATCATCATTTGCTGAATTCTCAACCCAGTGGTGTCATTTGGCTCCCAACGGATGGCAGTTGCCATTCCCATAGTGTTTGCAATTAACCTCAAATTCAGTTTAATTTCATTATTTTCTCGCCTTCTGGAAAATAAAATTAGGAGAATCATCAGATTTTACATCAGCGTTGTGCAGCTCAACCCATGCCCGTCCATCTGCATGTGACACACATGTTTTAGAAAGGAATACCAGCACTCACTTAAGTCCTTTTAGGCTATTATTTATTTAGGTAATAGCTCCCCAGCAAGCAGCGTCAAACCGGACGTTTCGGCCCAGAGGCCTTCCTCAGCGTATAGTGACAACATCCTGTTTCAGTGTCATTTATAAAGGGGACCTTGGTGCCACGCACAGAGCGGTCCGGGTAACAACACAATAGGACAGTCATTTTTACAAAAAAACGTTTTAACACTTTTTAACAAGCTAGGTCACCATTAAATAGTAGAAGTATATACACTCACACAAAAAAAGAAAGAAAAAGAAAATTACATAGATCATTTTTTAGCAGTAAGGCACCAGTTTTAAACCTTTGTCTGTGCGAGTCCCTCAGTACTCCTTTATAAAGACAGACTTAGATTTCAGTCAAGATTTACACATTTGTAAGAAAACTGCATAAACATTTTTTAAAAAACATTTTTTTAAATACCGTGGTATACACTGTGCCACTCGAGAAAGAGGCATTCAACTCATTCGTGCCATTAATTCATTACTCAAAAATATAATCATAGCTCATTTCACTCTGAAGTGGTCTACTCTGTCTATATTTCACCACAATAAAATCCTATAAGAAACAACCTAGTAAGAGTTCTTCATTTAAACCTTTAGGGTGTTCAGTTTGGAGAGAGTGTATCCACCATGCCTCTCGTTGGAGTAAACGTTTTTCGCGATCCCCACCTCTTTTTAAGGGCAGTACTGCCTCAATACCCTGAAACCTTAAAGCACAGACTTCATGTCCCACCGTATTAAAATGTCTAGCTACTGGTGATTTTTCATCTTTATTCCTGATATTACTTTTATGCTCTGAAATTCTAACTTTAAGTTCTCTTTTGGTTTTACCCACATAGCACAGGCCGCAAGGGCATTTTAGTAGATAGACCACAAACTTAGTTTTACAGGTGATGATGCTTTTAACATCAATCTTTTTTCCTGAATGTGGATGTAATACATGATTACCTCTGATCATTGCATTGCAATGAACACAGTTGTGACAGGGAAAGTTGCCCGTAGGCAAATCGGACATAAAATGTTGCGGTGGAACATGACAGTCTGCCCTCACTAGGGAATCCCTCACATTTTTGGCACGCTTATGTGCAAAGATGGGGGAGTCCTTGAACATATGACCCACACTAGGATCACTCGATAACACATACCAGTATTTCTTAACAGCATTCTTAATGTCAATACACAAAGGGGAATAGGTTGTGGACAAAACTAACTTAGACTCCCCTGCACGAGCAGGTTTTGGAGTTAACAAGCTGGACCTAGCTTTCTCTCGAGCTCTCTGTACATTAACACTCAGCACTTTATTACTATAACCCTTAGTTTTGAAACGGTCACACAAGTCCTTAGCTTGTCTTTCGAAAGCACTGTCAGTACTGCAAATTCTTTTCGTTCTCAACAGTTGACTATAAGGTAAACTTCTCTTTAACCCTGACGGGTGATAACTCGAAAAATGTAAATACTTGTTTCTATCAGTTTGTTTTCTGTAGACACAAGTAGAAATCTTATCTAGCTCTCTCTGTACTAATACATCCAAGAATGACACTGATTCTCTACTAGACTCTAAAGTGAAGGATATCGATGGCATTCTAGAATTTATATAAACCTTAAACTCCTCCAACTGTTCCACTGACCCAGAAAAAATGAAAAAAACGTCATCAATATATCTAAACCAACATTTTAACCAAGGAGAAAAAGGATTGTTATTGTACACAAAGTCACACTCAAATTTTCCCATGAATAAATTGGCGTAATTTGGGGAGCAGGGACTTCCCATGCTCACCCCTTGACACTGTAAATAATAAGAGTTCTCAAATTTAAAATAATTCTTGTTTAACACCAGTCTAGTCAGCTCAGTGAGAAAATCAGTAGGGGGAGTTTTAGCTTCTCTCTGGTTCAAAAAATAAGTTAGGGCCTCAAGCCCTTCTCTATGAGGAACATTCGTGTACAGGCTAGTTACATCCATAGTGCACAGGAGATCTGAGTTAAGAGTGTTCTGAACCGAATCTAATTTATTTAAAAAGTCTGTAGTATCTTTAACAAAAGAAGGAAGTTTGACAACTAACTGTTTGATATGTAGATCTATATATTTGGACATAGGTTCAGTCAAAGACTGAGTTCCTGCTACTATAGGACGCCCCGGGATTGGTTCAACCAAAGTCTTATGTATTTTAGGAAGAGTGTAAAAAATAGGTCGCACAGGATGTATTTGATACATGAAGTCATATTCATTTTTTGAAATGAGTTGATCATCCAGTGCCCTCTTAAGAAAAAGCTGTATTTCTTGTGCAAACTTAGCAGTAGGATCACTGCTTAAAGGTGTATAAAAGACACTATTACTTAGCTGCTTTGAAATTTCAGCTCTATAGGAAGTTTTATTCAACAACACTATCGCACCACCTTTGTCAGCATTACGTATAACGATTGTCTCATCTTTGGATAGATTAGCCAAAGCTAGCCTCTCTTGAGGAGTCACATTAGAGTTAACTTTCGACTGTTTGTTAGCATGAAAAACAGAAAAAACATTTTGTTCAACAAGTCTGCAAAAAGTTGCTACAGAGTGATTAAAACACGGAGGGATAAACGTACTTTTCGGTCTGAGTGTTCGTTTATTTTCAGAACGCTCAGGTTCTTGTTCACGGTTAGTTAGTAGTCCATGCATTGTATTCGGAGCCTCTTTAACAAAGAAGGCTCTCAACTTGACAGACCTGAAAAATTTAAAGAGTTCTACTCTCGTTTGGAACGAGTCAGCTTTTTTGAGTGGAACAGGCCAACCCCCTCTGCGGGTTGGCCTGTGTCTTTTTCGGCGGTCCATGATCTGGTTTGGATCCACCTTTGGGGTGCCCCTCGAAAAGGGACAGGTGCAGGTTGGCTCCTGTTGGTGTAAGATCGTCTCTGGTTTTCAGTTGCCAACTCGTCGGCGGATTGGTCACTCGAAGAACTGTAGTCATCTCTCTGCGTGTAGCGTGGCGTTTTCACCCCCGACAGCCACAAGTAGACCAAATTTTTTTTGTAGTCTAGAGTGTCTCTGCGGTATTTGTAGAGTTTTATCTCGGCAATCTCTTGCTCGTATGTCTCAATCATTGTCTTGCACTGTTCTTCAATTTCTTTTAACTGTTGCGTGCTCAACATTCCATTCATCGTACTTCTTAATTCAGTGCGAGTCTTTACAAGTTCGTCATTCGAAAACTCGATTAACAGTAGCATAAGGTCTAAAGAGCACTTGTTTAGTACCTCACACCACTTCTTGCAGAGGCTGTCGCTTTGTCTCCCCAGCGTCGGCTCTTTGTTGATCCTGAGACCCCTCGGGATTCGTTTGTTTCGCCAGTATTGCGATAGCGTGGACCCATGCAGGTTCATCCGGATCTCTTTTTGTAGGAGTTGTTCAAGGCGCCTGGACGCCGATGCGACTGAATCCACGACGAGATGGGTTTTGTCTAGTGGAAATAAGATGTTCTCCGAATCTGAGTCAGAGAACGCGAAGGTGGAAGCCCTCTCACTGAGCTGACTAGACTGGTGTTAAACAAGAATTATTTTAAATTTGAGAACTCTTATTATTTACAGTGTCAAGGGGTGAGCATGGGAAGTCCCTGCTCCCCAAATTACGCCAATTTATTCATGGGAAAATTTGAGTGTGACTTTGTGTACAATAACAATCCTTTTTCTCCTTGGTTAAAATGTTGGTTTAGATATATTGATGACGTTTTTTTCATTTTTTCTGGGTCAGTGGAACAGTTGGAGGAGTTTAAGGTTTATATAAATTCTAGAATGCCATCGATATCCTTCACTTTAGAGTCTAGTAGAGAATCAGTGTCATTCTTGGATGTATTAGTACAGAGAGAGCTAGATAAGATTTCTACTTGTGTCTACAGAAAACAAACTGATAGAAACAATTATTTACATTTTTCGAGTTATCACCCGTCAGGGTTAAAGAGAAGTTTACCTTATAGTCAACTGTTGAGAACGAAAAGAATTTGCAGTACTGACAGTGCTTTCGAAAGACAAGCTAAGGACTTGTGTGACCGTTTCAAAACTAAGGGTTATAGTGATAAAGTGCTGAGTGTTAATGTACAGAGAGCTCGAGAGAAAGCTAGGTCCAGCTTGTTAACTCCAAAACCTGCTCGTGCAGGGGAGTCTAAGTTAGTTTTGTCCACAACCTATTCCCCTTTGTGTATTGACATTAAGAATGCTGTTAAGAAATACTGGTATGTGTTATCGAGTGATCCTAGTGTGGGTCATATGTTCAAGGAGTCCCCCATCTTTGCACATAAGCGTGCCAAAAATGTGAGGGATTCCCTAGTGAGGGCAGACTGTCATGTTCCACCGCAACATTTTATGTCCGATTTGCCTACGGGCAACTTTCCCTGTCACAACTGTGTTCATTGCAATGCAATGATCAGAGGTAATCATGTATTACATCCACATTCAGGAAAAAAGATTGATGTTAAAAGCATCATCACCTGTAAAACTAAGTTTGTGGTCTATCTACTAAAATGCCCTTGCGGCCTGTGCTATGTGGGTAAAACCAAAAGAGAACTTAAAGTTAGAATTTCAGAGCATAAAAGTAATATCAGGAATAAAGATGAAAAATCACCAGTAGCTAGACATTTTAATGCGGTGGGACATGAAGTCTGTGCTTTAAGGTTTCAGGGTATTGAGGCAGTACTGGCCTTAAAAAGAGGTGGGGATCGCGAAAAACGTTTACTCCAACGAGAGGCATGGTGGATACACTCTCTCCAAACTGAACACCCTAAAGGTTTAAATGAAGAACTCTTACTAGGTTGTTTCTTATAGGATTTTATTGTGGTGAAATATAGACAGAGTAGACCACTTCAGAGTGAAATGAGCTACGATTATATTTTTGAGTAATGAATTAATGGCACGAATGAGTTGAATGCCTCTTTCTCGAGTGGCACAGTGTATACCACGGTATTTAAAAAAATGTTTTTAAAAAAATGTTTATGCAGTTTTCTTACAAATGTGTAAATCTTGACTGAAATCTAAGTCTGTCTTTATAAAGGAGTACTGAGGGACTCGCACAGACAAAGGTTTAAAACTGGTGCCTTACTGCTAAAAAATGATCTATGTAATTTTCTTTTTCTTTCTTTTTTTGTGTGAGTGTATATACTAATACTATTTAATGGTGACCTAGCTTGTTAAAACGTGTTAAAACGTTTTTTGTAAAAATGACTGTCCTATTGTGTTGTTACCCGGACCGCTCTGTGCGTGGCACCAAGGTCCCCTTTATAAATGACACTGAAACAGGATGTTGTCACTATACGCTGAGGAAGGCCTCTGGGCCGAAACGTCCGGTTTGACGCTGCTTGCTGGGGAGCTATTACCTAAATAAATAAGAGCATAAAAGGACTTAAGTGAGTGCTGGTATTCCTTTCTATGAACATTGTCTACTCGAACCGTGCACCCTGTACCTTGATACCTCGAAAACTCGTCTCATGAGTGCTTGCTTCCTTCTTCTTTTTACACACATGTTTTAGACACATGTTTTCTTCTCTGCAACCAAACATTCATTAAGCACTTTCAACCTGCTGGCCCTATTTTGGACATATCAATACAGGCATGTTTTTTATATACCGTAGTGAAAATAGCACACCTGCAAGCTCACAACGCGTCACTCTTGTAGATCAGCTAATTCTATAACTTTTATATGGCGCACTTTTTTTTGCCATCCCCAAGTTTTCTTATTTCTTAGGAAATAAAAAGAAATACATTACATCTGGACCACCCCCCCCTGGTAACTAAATAACGAACAGTCCCTAACAGCATACATTTCCATTACAAATGAGGGGCTAAATACATATAATACCCCCCCCCCCCCCCTCAATTACAGTGCATTTAGGGCCCAATACAGCATATTTGAATACATTTAGGAGTAAATGACAGATTTCTTTGATATAGAGCTCTCCCACGCTCAGTGTTGCCATGTCCTCTAATTATAAGCGACATTGCCCTTGTTTTTCTGTGAAGGTACTTGTAAAGACTGGTGGTTGGGCTTTCCCCCCTACTTTTTAAAACGTTGTTGATATTTGGCATGAGTTATTTGTTGATAGCTTTTAGATCTGCTATTTTCTACTACCACCACCACTTGTAATAATATTAATAACTAGAAAAAGTGCTCCTCGGAGCACAGGTCTCCGCCAGGTCAGGTAGGTTATTGTGGTCTCCTGGTGGCGCTATAATAGGCCAATATGAAAAGGGTGGCATGTCTTCTTAGGCCTTTTACGGCAAACGGACACTTCATTCATCATTTGAGGCATTTTGTTCCAAAAATGTGTATTTGCTAAGTTGTATGGATTTAAACTTGTAACAGAGTATTTCTATATTGCAATATTGGTACTTAACTTAACTAACCACTTTGAGTACTTTTTCCACCACTGCCAAAATATATCGCCTATACATAGTAAACTATAATAGCTGTTCAAACGGGTTTTTAAGGTAATAATGGTGCTTAAAGGTGATGCCTTCCTGTGCTATTGAAGTGGTGCTAATCACAGCATATGGAAGTTTCGAAGTAGTTCACCGACAGATATCACACTTAATCAGTATTCACATTCCACGTACATCACCAGCGCAATAGAGATGGGATGTATGGCTCTTTTAAGGGAGCCGGATCTTGGCGATCCGTTCCTTTCACAGAGCCCTTCAAAAGACTGGCTCATTTATGGCTCATTTGTATATTTAAAAAACATTTATAAATGTATATAAATAAATATATATAAATATTTTTATATTTATATCTCATTACATTATTTATATTTGTATTATATAAATATGTTATAATTGATGTTATATCATATATACAATAATACAACATATAACATTAACATTATAATAATATATCATATTTAAAAATATATGATAATAATAATAGATTACATCATTAATAAAATATGTATTATTATTATAATATATCATATACAT
The DNA here is from genome assembly GCF_963454915.1 of Gymnoscopelus microlampas. Lineage (NCBI taxonomy): Eukaryota > Metazoa > Chordata > Actinopteri > Myctophiformes > Myctophidae > Gymnoscopelus > Gymnoscopelus microlampas. The sequence continues at coordinate 1,677,817 of NC_139951.1, forward strand.
TATAATACATATTATATGCAATTATAATATAACATTTTATTACAATAATGAATTTAATATATCTCTGCTGTCCAGCAGCAACCAGCTACCTCCAAAACGCTAATTTTTCAGGAAATGAAACAAAAAAAAAAAATATATATATATATATATTCTTTTTTTTTTTTTTTTTTTTTTTTTTTTTCAGGAAATGAAGAAAACCTTATATTTTTAAAACAAAGCAGTACAGCCTCATCAAAGTTGGTATAGTGACTTCATATATTATCAGATACTTGCATGTGTCATTATATTATTACCACTTTACCCAAATCCAGCTCAAGTGGAGTTAGGAGTTCGAAAAGCTGACAATAGCTCCAATCACTGCTGAGGGAGAGGTTCAAATGGGTCTAAATTCCTAAAAGCTAACAATGGATCTCCAAGCTCACAATGCATCACAACATGTGAATTAATGCCCTGATGCTTCATGACACTTATTATATAGGCCTAAAATAATAAACAGGACTTTAAATATTACAATAACGCTTGCAAAGAGGGGTTCACAGAGTTGGAGTTTGCGTACAACTAGCGAGATAAATGCTCTGAACTCATTTCTTGTCACATTGCTCTCCTCATTAAATACTTCATAGATTTTAGAAATAGAATTACTTGTTTTCATAACATTAACGGCCGTCAGTGCTAAGTTTGATGAAGATAAAAAGGTACACTGCATAGTTTTAACAGACTACGGGGAGAAGAACCTTGCCGTTTAGTTTGTTTATGTGCTGCTCCTCCTCTGTCTGTGTTCGCTCTCTGTGCAGTGCGCTCTGTGCTGTGCAACAGCAGCAGGAGAGGAGAGGGGGGAAGTTGCGTGGCTTTGACAAACAGTTTGAGGATCCAATGGAGCTGGGAGTTTTTGTCTGAGGCACGTTTTAATACTTTTAATTACTTCCTTCATTAGTCCATTTTTTTACACAGACGTAAAGGGTGTTCAATAGCGCTGAAAATGGAGTATATATATATATATATATATATATATATATATATATATATACATACACACACACACACACACACACACACACACACACACACACACACACACACACACACACACACATATAAATATCCATATTTATATTATTTATATAAATTATAAACATTTCTACAATCTCGTCTATATGAACTCTTCTTTCTTTATTTCTTTTCACTTACTAGCATCATTTGTAATATGGAAGACAATATTGTGAGTGGATTATTAATGAATGACATTAGTGATCACCTGCCTGTATTTATAATATATGACTGTAAACGCAAGAAAAGGAAGGAGTACAAGGAGATTAAATACAGGAGAGTGAGAACTGAGGAAGCTGTATCCATGTTTGGAAGGGATTTATTAAATTATAATTGGAAGGATATACATGACGAAGTAAATGTTGACAAAGCATATGATTTATTCTTGGATATATTCATGACCTTATATAATAGAAACTGCCCATTAAAATAATATAGCAGTAATAACAAGTACTCAGAAAGTCCTTGGATATCTAAGGGCCTGCAAAATGCATGTAAGAAAAATAATACGCTATATAGGACATTTATAAAATCTAGAACGAAAGAGGCAGAGCAAAAATACAAGAAATACAAAAATAAATTAAACAATATTATGAGGATATGTAAGAAGAATTATTATACCAAAATACTAGAGAATAATAACAATAATATTAAAGGCATGTGGAAAATATTAAACAGTATTATTAAAAACGGACCAACCAAACCAAGCTACCCTGAACATTTTACTGATAATGATACAACACTTAGCAATATGAAGGATGTGGTTGAGGGTTTCAATAAGTTCTTTGTCAATGTGGGTCCAAAGCTTGCACAAGAAATAAAAAACACACTGTCTGGGAAGAGTTGTGCTGATTATATAGAGAGAAATCCAAACTCAATTTATTTGGGAACGGTAGAAAAGAGGGAAATCATAGATATTGTAAATACGTGTAAAGACAAAACCTCCACAGATTGGAATGATATTGACATGCATTTAGTAAAGAAAGTAATTGATGGAATAGTAGATCCACTAACCCATATTTGTAATATATCTTTTAGAACAGGAATATTTCCAGAAAAAATGAAGACTGCCAAGGGTATCCCAATATATAAAACTGGTGACAAACAGAAAATTACTAACTATAGGCCTGTATCTCTATTGTCTCAGTTTTCAAAGATACTTGAAAAGGTTTTTGTTGCAAGACTGGACAATTTCATTGAACATGGCTTTAACAGAGTTAGTAGAGGAATTAACTAGTTGTAGCCAGAACAGAAAATATGCAGTGGGAATATTTATTGACTTGAAAAAAGCATTTGATACAATTGACCATGGAATACTCCTCAAAAAAATGGAAGCATATGGTGCCAGAGGGGTGGTATTTGACTGGCTGAAAAGCTATATAGAAAATAGGCAGCAATTCGTACAGATGGGCCATCATAAGTCCAGGTGTCTAAATATTTCCTGTGGTGTCCCTCAGGGGTCAGTCTTGGGCCCCAAACTATTTATCGTATATATTAATGATATTTGTAGAGTTTCTAATGACTTAAATTTTGTGTTTTTTGCTGACGACACAAATATATTTTGTTCTGGGGATGACCTGAAGCTGCTTGTAGAGATGGTAAATAAGGAAATGAGGAAACTAAAATGTTGGTTTGACACAAACAAATTATCCTTGAACTTGAACAAAACAAAATTTATGGTGTTTGGGAACCGTAAGATTGATACAAATATTCATGTGGAAATTGAAGATGTGGTGATAGAGAAGGTATATGAAAACAAGTTCTTGGGTGTTCTGTTGGACCACAAACTATGCTGGAAACCTCACATAAATTATCTGTGCTCTAAGATGGCAAGGAGCATTGGCATCTTAGCCAAAACTAAGCACATATTGAACCATCAAGCCTTACACACACTTTATTGTGCACTTATCCTACCATACTTGAACTATTGTGTGGAAGTATGGGGTAACACCTATAAGAGCTCTCTAAAAAGGATATGCACACTTCAAAAAAGAGCAATAAGTTGGTTATCAACATTTCACAATGTTGGTTATCTTGAGCACACAACTACGTTGTTTTTATAGTCAAATATTTTAAAATGTATGGACCTTATCAATTTTCAATCTGTAGTGATGGTTTTTAAAGCAAGGAATTATTTACTCCCAAAGAACCTGCAAACATTTTTTAAAGATAAAGAAGTAGGAAGATATGACCTAAGAAGGAAGGAAGACTTACAGCAGCCTTTTGCTCGCACTACACAAAAAAGTATGTGCATTTCAGTCTGCGGGGTTACACTGTGGAATGAACTCCACGAAGAAATAAAACAAAGCCATAGTATGCCACATTTTAAACATCAATATAAGAAAAGCATTTTTAAGAAGTATAGAAATGAGGAGGGAAGTTTTAATGTGAATTGTTGATGGTGATGGATAGGTTTGTGCATAGTGAAGTAGTTTTGAAGTACAAATGTACACATTTGTTTTTTCTATCTGTTTTTTCTTTTCAAAGATAATGTTTCTAATATGATTTTGTGTAAATATGAAACTGTAATGGGGGTAGGATATTTTATAAGCATTAGCTTCTTCCTGCTCCTTTTCGAACACTTATGATTTATTGTACATGGAGATAGTTGAAATAGTTTTTAAAATATGTTGTATTCTTTACTATACTGTTTTATTGTGACTTTTATATTGTATGATGTTCGAAACAAATAAAACGAAACAAAACGAAATTTGCTTCCACGCATTTCACTCGTTTCCATTTCCTATCCACTCATCTGCACTACCATCAGTTGCTCACATTCACATACATTCCCAAACTATGTTATAACTACCAATGCCAACCACATCAATCACCTACAACACTGAACACACCCACACTCATATTGGATATGTTATCCAATTAATTCTTCTTTGCCAATATCCGATTTTCCGATATTGTCCAACACTTGGTTTCCGATTCTGATATCAAACGATACCTATAATACATGCAGGCTTTTTTCACCAAAACTCCTGTTGTGGAATTAACACATTATGCCTAATTTTATTGTGATGCCCCACTGGATGGATTCATAAATGCAACAAGGCTTTCCAAATGTAAACATTCTGAAATGCTGAAGCCTATAGCAGTTGAACTAATAAATAAAAAACATTACCGATATTCTCCGATCGGAGGGCCGATATTATCAGACATCTCTGGATCGAGTGGATCGAATAGATTATCACCTGTTTCAATTGTAAGTTTGCAGTGTTACGGTGCAGATACTGTACATGCATTCTTACACTACAGGCCAAACTAACTTTTCTTTAGACTGTAGGAAATCTAACATTCTTCTCATTCTTACCTGATACATATTAATTGATTGTTATGTTGAATGATCTGTGTTTTGTGTTGTGATAAGAGATAAGACTGCTGAATATTATCTTCATGTTGCATTTTGTTCATGATTAAATGTCATGTGGAATGAAGATTTCCCACAAATGTCCCAGTACCTTTTCAAACTCCCTGGTTTTCCAAATTCACTGTCATATCGTCTCTATCAGGTGGAACTGTCCAAAACTGTGACTTTTCAGGATTCAAATTCATAAATAGTAAAAGTAGCAGATCGACAAGGTCAAAATGTGTTGCTTTGCACCACGCTTCGAGCTTGTAGATCTGCTACTTTTGATACTTTTGCGTGACGCTGTAGTAAGATCAAGTAGGGTGTTAATTTATGAAAAAACACAAAAAGTTAATATACTGTATGGATATGCTAAGACGTTTCTGCCCGACAACCACGATATACAGTATGCCTGACAGCAAACATGGCTAAGCAAATACAATAAAATACATACAGGACTATAATTATACTTCAGTAGCTAATGCAAACACTGAAAAGCACAACAAATTAACAATGCCACACTGGATGGATTCATAAATGCAACAAGGCTTTCCAAATTTAAACATTCTGAAATGCTGAAGCCTATAGCAGTTGAACTAATACATAAAAACCAATACCAATATTTTCCAATATTAAATTGTTATGTTAATATTGTTCTATAATATTACTAATATGTCAGTATAGCATTACATATATCTAATTAAATTAAGTTACAGATGTGTTTTTATAGGTAGAACACATCAGATTATAGTAAACGATGGATGTACAGTTGACTGTACTGTACAGTCATCCAGTAATGAACTGTTCACTCTGTGAGTGTCAAACTGAGAACATTCATGCTCTCTGGATAATGAATACTAATCATTTGAATGATCCCATCACCTTGTCTCCGGCGCCACCCTCAGGCCAAAGTGTTCTTCACACACAATATTTTCTAATTAATAGATCTGCTTCTGAAACAGCTTCAGAAATGACATTAATAAAGTCAATTCTCTACCATCATTAGGTAAATTCAGGACAATGGTTTGAACTCTTTTTTTTTTAAATAATGGGATTAAATTAGGTGTTGTTTTAAGTGTTCTCTTGTCATTACTGATTCATGATTTCTTTACAAGTAGTGTTATTTATTGGTAATTATACAACAGGTAGTTCCGACCAAGAAATCTGATCTATCTAGCTATCTAGCCGTGCTTCAAACCAGCATGATAGCACGGGCCAAATCACATTAATAAATCACTCCGCACTGCAGTCCGCACCTGATAAGACCATATAAGGCACAGCTGTGCTGTGAGGTCACGCTGTCCCACGGTGGGAAAACAAACAGCACGGCGAAAATAGCCGATCTACAAGTTCACAACGCGTCGCCAGGTATCGCACGGCGAAAATAGCCGATCTACAAGTTCACAACGCGTCGCCATCGCGAGGCGTTGTCAGCTTGTAGATCAGTTATTTTGGCCACGTGACACGGTCGTACGACGGAGCATATAGCCTACTGGAATTCATTCCACTGCGCAAGCATTGATAGCTCAGCTGTGTTGATGAGACGGTGCCTCAAAGCGCTGCTACAGGGACTATTTAATGTCTCAGTCAAATAAACTCTTCTCTTTACAGGGAAACGGATAATAGCGAAACATTTTTATTATGAATTGCCCCACAATATGAATACATTTGGATGTGTTTTGTTGGTAACTGTTGTATAATCGCAATGTTACACTCGAGGGTGTGCTTTACCTACATTATTGGCACTTCAGTGATGCTCGCGGAACTCGGCTTCGCCTCGTTCCATCACCATTATTTTAACCAGTCTATCCATGTTGGCTATTAAAAATGATCAGATCTACAAGCTCACAGCGCATCACTTTCGCCGCGCTGCGAGCTTGTACATCTACTATTTTTGAACATTTTAGAAAAATATCCAAAATGTTTGGAAGATTTTGAATAATATAGAATTTAATTTACATACATCTGATCGCTAACTGGAAACACCTACATTAACATGACATTAATGTAAACAGTATCAGGAGGCATGAGCTCAGCCCTGGCCTCCCTAGGTTGGCAGAGGGAAGGTAGTGCCCAGGATTACATAGACAATTGGCACCGGGTGTAAAAGATGGGGTTACAAAATCGTGGGATAAAAAAAAAAAAAAAAAAAAAATGTAAACAGTATCATCATAACCTTTATTTAAACTCAAACAATTGAGGGCTAGGAGGAACAATATCATAAAAACACAACATCAGTGGTTCTCAAGGAAAACCAGGTCAAGTTCTTAAGCCTAAGTTCTGGGCACTGTCTGTCAATTGTCAATTAGAATTTTGGGGGGAAAATTAAGGGAAAAAAGGCAAATAAACACACTGACACCCACTAGTGGGGCAGTTCATCAGAATGTTCTGAGGTGAGAGAGGGGGAGCGCTTGTTTCACTCTGAACTGAACAAAGGTTTGAATGAATTGTTTTACATGCATGACTTTTTACATCACTTGAAAACAGGGCAGATGCAGCAGCAGTGAGGCTTTGAGGCCCATGCAGAGCAACCGAAGGCCTCACATGTTGACAAGCACACTGTCTGATTAGGTAAGTCCTGGTGTAGGGTTCGATATTGGCTTTTTTGACAATATCCGATTTTCCGATTTGTCCAACACTTGGTTTCCGATTCTGTTATCAAACGATACCGATACAGGCTTTTTTTCACCAAAACTCCTGTTTTGGAATTAACACATTACGCCTAATTTCAATGTGATGCCCCCCTGGATGCATTCATAAATGCCTTTCCAAGTCTTTCCAAATTTAAACATTCTGAAATGCTGAAGCCTATAGCAGTTGAACTAATAAATAAAAACCGATACCGATATTCTCCGATATAATTTTTTGTTAATGTTAATATCGGCCTATAATATTACTAATTACTAATTTATCAGTATGTCATTACACATATCTAAATAAATGAAGTTACAGATGTGTTTTTATAGGTAGAACACATACACACACACACAGATTATATACTAAATGATGGATGTACAGTTGACTGTACTGTACAGTCATCCAGTAATGAACTGTTCACTGCTGATATGAGTGAGTCAAACTGAGAACATTCATGCTCTCTGGATAATAAATACTAATCATTTGAATGATCCCTGTCTCTGAAGCTCCCTCAGGCCAAAGTGTTCTTCACACACAATATATCTTATTAATACATCTGCTTCTGAAATGGCTTCGGAAAATAATATTTATAAAAGATCAGTTCCCTACCATCATTAGGTCAGTTCAGGACAATGGTTTTGAACACTTTCTTTTAAATAGTGGGATTAATTAATTTATCATGTATTTTAGTTGAGCTGTTTTAGGTATTGTTTTAAGTATTCTCTTGTCATTACTGCCGCTACGGATTACATGAAAGACACAGTTGGGCGCGCGTGTGTGTGTGTGTGTGTGTGTGTGTGTGTGTGTGTGTGTATGTGTGTGCGTGTGCGTGTGACTTGACAGGCAGCGGGGCGAGGCGAGGCGAGCCGGCGAAATTCTTTCTTTTTGGTTCTTCATGTCGTAAAATCGGGGTGTTTCCAGAATATTTAAGGGCATGTTATTTAAATGACGCTCGTTTTCAGACGTAAGATTTGTCAAGGCTGGGATCAAATGTACGCTTGGATCGGCTGTGTAGGATTCGTTGATAAATGTGACTTTGACGTTGGTGTACGGCCGAATATATGGAAAAATATACGCCGGTTTATACGCTCCGTTGATAAATGAGGGCCTCTGTGTCTCAGAGGAGGGCTGTGGACAGTTCAGAAACCTGCCTTCTACCAGTGACATCATCGATGAGGAATCCAAGCTAATAGAAAGTGCAGGCTTTCTATTCCTGGAAAGTTAGCATGGTGTAATGGAGGATGGGTGTGATGTGCTCATGTTTGCGCACTCTCATCAGGACCTTAGCAAGCGCTGTTCTGAATATACTGGAGCCTTTGAAGGCTCTTGCTAGGGATCCCGATGAGAAATGCGTTGCAATAGTCCAACCTGGAGTCCAACCTAATTTTTTTCTTGAGCATTGGTGAGGACCAATTATGAAGATATGTTGAAAATGTCTGAAGTCGTCCTTTAATATCCACCTACTAGCAGTAGCTAATAGTAGTAGCTAATGCAAACACGAAAAGCACAACAAATTAACACCAGCCAAGAAAGGGCACTTTCAACTCTGATGGCATGAGGTCAAGTGCTTAAGCCCCCCTTGGGGACTATCTGTCAATTGTCAATTATAAGGGAGAAAAAGGGGAAAAAGGTAAATAAACACACTGACACCCACTAGTGGGCAGTTCATCAGAATGCTCTGAGGTGAGAGAGGGGGAGCGCTTGTTTTGTTTCACTCTGAACTGAATAAAGGTTTGAAATTAATTGTTTTACATGCATGACTTTTTACATCACTTGAAAACAGGGCAGATGCAGCAGCAGTGAGGCTTTGAGGCCCATGCAGAGCAACCGAAGGCCTCACATGTTGACAAGCACACTGTCTGATTTGGTAAGTCCTGGTGTAGGGTCCGATATTGGCTTTTATGCCAATATCCGATTTTCCGATATTGTCCAACACTTGGTTTCCGATTCTGATTTCAAACGATACCGATACATGCAGGCTGTTTTCACCAAAACTCCTGCTGTGGAATTAACAGTCATTTTATTTGATGCCCCACTGGATGCATTCATAAATGTAACAAGGCTTTCACATTTTACACTTTCTGAAATGCTGAAGCCTATAGCAGTTGAACTAATACATAAAAAACGATACCAATATTACATTTTTATGTTAATATCGGAGGGCCGATATTATCGGACATCTCTACCCAGGTGGATTAAATAGTTTATCACCTGTTTCAATTGTAAGTCTGCAGTGTATAGCAGATACTGTATGCATTCTTACGCTACAGGCCAAACTAACTTATGTTTAGCCTGTAGGAAATCAAACATTCTTCTCATTCTTTTTTTTCTCCTTCTCATTCTTACTTACTAATGATCTGTGTTTTGCGTTCTGATAAGAGATGATTAAATGTCACGTGGAAGATGCCGCACTTGTAGATCTGCTACTTGTGATACTTTTGTGTGACACTGTAGTATGATCAAGTAAGGTGTTAATTTACGAAAAAAACACAAAAAGTGCAAATATGGAGATACTGTAGATCGTTTCTGCCCGATAACCACGATATACAGTATGCATGACAGCAAACATGGCTAAGTAAAAGGCAAATAAACACACTGACACCCACTAGTGGGCAGTTGAACAGGATGCTCTGAGGTGAGAGAGGGAGCGCTTGTTTTGTTTCACTCTGAACTGAATAAAGGTTTGAATGAATTGTTTGACTTTTTACATCACTTGAAAAAAAAAACTAATTTTATTGTGTTGCCACACTGGATGCATTCATAAATGCAACAAGGCTTTCCAAATGTAAACATTCTGAAATTCGAAGCCTTTAGCAGTTGAACTAATAAATAAAAACCGATAGCCTACCAATATTTTCCGATATTACATTTTTATGTTAATATCGGCCTATAATATTACTAATTACTAATCATTACATATATCTAATTAAATTAAGTTACAGATGTGTTTGTATAGGTCGAACACATCAGATTATAGTAAATGATGGATGTACAGTTGACTATTGTACAGTCATCCAGTAATAACTGTTCACTCTGTGAGTGTCAAACTGAGAACATTCATGCTCTCTGGATAATGAAATAAAGTGTTCTTCACACACAATACATCTAATTAATACATCTGCTTCTGAAATGGCTTCAGAAATAATACATAAAAATAAGTTCTCTACCATCATTAGGTCAGTTCAGGATAATGTTTTTTTTTTATTAATCATTTGGATTAATCAATCGATCTTGTATTTTAGTTGAGCTGTTTTAGGTATTGTTTTAAGTATTCTCTTGTCATTACTGATTCATGCTTTCTTTACAATTATTGTTATTTATTGGTGACTCTACTATGTAGTCGTTCTCAAAGTAGGGTCCAGGGGGTCCCCAGAAAAAGTAGGCAATATAGCATCACAATCATTTTAACCATTTTAAAGGAGACATCCGGTCATTTTAAGTGTTATGTTTGATGTGTGTCAAATCACTTACCGACGTAGAAATGAAAATCGCGTGACTCCACAGATCCCCCTATCGACCCCCACCGTTGGCATTATAGGAGTATATAGGATAGCAGCAATTCGCCTATTTTAACAAATGTAAAGTCTGTTTTTTTCTCCTAGTACTCATTGTGGAGTCCCATGATAACGTAACAGGCGCTAAAACTCCGAGAAGCTAACGGCTAATAACAGAACAAGCTAATGCTGGGGCTGCTTATCTCTCTGCATGGCAGCCCCAGGTTGCCAGGTCGGGAGAGAAACCAGCAACCAGCATTAGCTCGTTCTGTTATTAGCCGTTAGCTTGTCGGGAGTTTTAGCGCCTGTTACGTTATCATGGGACTCCACAATGAGTACTAGGAGAAAAAAACAGACTTTACATTTGTTAAAATAGGCGAATTGCTGCTATCCTATATACTCCTATAATGCCAACGGTGGGGGTCGATAGGGGGATCTGTGGAGTCACGCGATTTTCATTTCTACGTTGGTAAGTGATTTGACACACATCAAACATAACACTTAAAATGACCGGATGTCTCCTTTAACCCTGTTGGCTATTCAAAAATGGCAGATCTACAAGCTCACATCTACTATGTTTGAAAAGTTTTGAAAAATATCCAAAATGTTTGGAAGATTTTGAATAATTGAATCTGATAGCTAACTGGAAACACCTAAATTAACATGACATTAATGTAAACAGTATCATCATAACCTTTATTTGAACTCAAACATGTAGGAGGGAACAATCAGTGGTTCTCAAACTTTTTCAAGTCAAGGAAACGCAGATTACACATAAGACAGTCACAGGAGATGACATCTCCTCTAGCATCGCCTCCATGTCATTGCACTTCCTGCCTTCATTCTTTTTCTTGAAAAAGTGTCTTTAAGGACGACTTCAGCCATTGACAACCTATCTTCATGGTCCTCTCTACTGCTCATTATAATATGGTACCGTTTGTGTCTACCGATGTGAGCTTGTAGATCTGCTTTAGCCAATGCAGCCATATCTGCAATCTTCTCTGAATGGCTGTTAAAGCAGTTTGTTTAAATGAGTTTATAAAATGTTATATTTGCAGAGGGATTATTTATTAGTGTTTAGGATTTACATTTTGGAGTGGAGTAGCATTTTTTTGAAAATGCAAACTTTAAACAGGCATAAATCATGCCTCGTTTGGCCGAAAGTCGTGAAACTTGCTTACACTTGTGCCTTGACTCATGAGGAACACATGTATCGCTTTGACCAGTAAGCTCCGCCCTTAGATTGTCTGCAATATTGAGCAGTTTGAAAAACACTTAAACCCAGGATTTTTCAGCTATTTGCGTGAAATGGTATCATCTGTCTGACCTCCGTTTTGACTTCATCAGGTCTGTTGGTCCAATGGCTTCCCGCTTAAATGAATGCCTCACAACCTCAAGGTTGCCGGTTCAAGCCTCACTTGGTACAAATTTAATTTAAAGTGCATTGCAAACAACAAGACTGTATCAATGAATACATATGCAATTGTTAAAGATAACATGAAATGCTAATTTGAGAGTGTGTTTTTTCAATGTAGAACATTATTCATTGTGAAAATAGCCGATCTACAATCTCACAACTTTTCATGTTTTGTGAGCTTGTAGATCGGCTACTTTCACTAGTTTTGGTTCTGAGGAGACGTACAAATTCTTCATTGGTAAATGGTTGTGATCTAGAGTAGTTAGCAAAACAAAGGCCTGGTCCGTCAGGGACGGAAAGATTTATATATCAACAGACACTACCAGGACTATCATATCTCTAGCTCAATGAGAAGAAAGGCAGCCTATGAGTCCGGAGTTCACCGGTTTCCATGTCTGTCTTTCTCTCTCTCTTCAATCTATTCAGTTTCCATCTCTCTCTCTTCAGTTTCCATGTCTGTCTGTCTCTCTCTCTCTCTCTAGTTTCCATGTCTGTCTGTCTGTCTGTCTCTCTCTCTCTCTCTCTCTCTCTCTCTCTCTCTCTCTCTCTCTCTCTCTCTCTCTCTCTCTCTCTCTCTCTCTCTCTCTCTCTCTCTCTCTCTCTTTCTCTCTCTCTTCAATCTATTCTGTTTCCATCTCTCTCTCTCTCTCTCTCTCTCTCTCTCTCTCTCTCTCTCTCTCTCTGCCCCGTATTATCGCTGCTTGCAGCTATATATATATATATATATATATATGTATTTTTTTTACTTCCATTACATCATACTAACTTTCCAGGAATAGAAAGCCTCCACTTTCTATTAGCTTGGATTCCTCATCGATGATGTCACTGGTAGGTAGGTTTCTGAACTGTCCACAGCCCTCCTCTGAGACAAAAACGGTACCATATTATAATGAGCATTTCTTTTTTTGATGAAAACGAGACAAATTCAACTGCCGATAACAGAACGAACGATCGTGGTTAAAATATTTTGCTCAACCCTCCCCCAGACAGCTTTTGTTTACATCCGTGTCCACTAAGTGGATTCCGTGGGTCTCTGTGGATCGTCAAAATAAGGTGACGCTGGCAAGGCGGATTAATTAATTCCTGGCAGTCAATGTGTTAACATAAAAATGTAATATCGGAAAGTATCGGTATCGTTTTTTATTTATAAGTTCAACTGTTGTAGGCATTTATGAATCCATCCAGTGGGGCATCACTATACAATTAGGAGTAATGTGTTAATTCCACAACAGGAGTTTTGGTGAAAAAAGCCTGCATGTATCGGTATCGTTTGATATTAGAATCAGAAACCAAGTGTTGGACAATGTCGGAAAAAATGGATATTGGCAAAAAAAACAATATCGGACCCTACACCAGGACTTACCTAATAAGACAGTGTGCTTGTCAACATGTGAGGCCTTCGGTTGCTCTGCATGGGCCTCAAAGCCTCACTGCTGCTGCGTCTGCCCTGTTTTCAAGTGATGTAAAAAGTCATGCATGTAAAACAATTAATTCAAACCTTTATTCAGTTCAGAGTGAAACAATACAAGCGCTCCCCCTCTCTCACCTCAGAGCATTCTGATGAACTGCCCACTTTCCATTAATTTTCCCCCCAAAAAAATCTAATTGACAATTGACAGATAACCCCCAAGGGGGGCTTAAGTACTTGACCTCATGCCATCAGAGTTGAAAGTGCCCTGTCTTCATAATTGGTCCTCACCTAATGCTCAAGATAAAATGGTACCATTGTTGACACTTTAGAAATCCGCCTACCAGTGACATGTTCATTAGGCATACTGTATGTTTTTATTTTATAGAACAATAGCTTCCATTACATCATGCTAACTTTCCAGGAATAGAAAGCCTGCACATTCTATTAGCTTGGATTCCTCATCGATGATGTCACTGGTAGAAGGCAGGTTTCTGAACTGTCCACAGCCCTCCTCTAAGACAGAGTGGCCCTCATTTATCAACGTGGTGTAGACCAAATAATGGGTTTCGGGCCGTACGCTGAAGATCTCATATCAGGTCTGAGAGCATGTAGACTTTGGCTGCACCCGTTTGTTCCATCGTAGACATGTGGAGCAGCATTGTCTGACCGTCTGACAGGCATCTGGACACATGTATAGCCCCCCCTTTTGCCAATTGGAATAAGATTGGTTTCAGTGATAATTGGAATGACCCTCAACCTTTCTGCAAAGTTTCAAAGAAATGTGAGTTAGGGGCAGATGAATAATTTTCATAAAACTGCAATAGTTCAAATCTATCTCCTCCTGGGATTGTTGAGTACTTTGCACGAAATTCTTTACACATGAACTTTGGACCTCTGCCGACATAACGATGGGAGCGGATTTTTTCTAAGTGAAAAAATGCAGAAGTTAGGAGCCAATGACTGTTTTTCATATAATTCAAAATGGTGGGAGATCTAAAGGTCAGAGGTCAAAAGTCAGAGGGTGAAAGTTGTTCAACATGAAGCGACGCATATGTGTATCCAAGTTTCATGGCTGTAGGTCAAACAGGGCATGAGTTGTGCCTGTTCAAAGTTGGCATTTTCAAGTGAGTGCTATAGCGCCACCTTTTGACGAAATATTGTGAGAATTATTTCTTGATAGTTTTTCATGACCATCTACCATATGGCCGAGTTTCGTAAAAAGCGACAGCACGGTTCAGCCAGAACTGTGAAAAGTGGCAGAAGTGACGGAATAAAGCGAATCTTAAAACTGGTCCAGAGCTGAGCTCTGGCCCCGTAAATAAACCTGCCTAATGAACGTGTCACTGGTAGTCACTTTCTGAAGTGTCAACAGCCCTCCTATCAGACACATGCCGACTAGAAAACAATTGTACAATTTTATCTTGAGCATTGGTGAGGACCAATTATGATAATAAGTTGAAAATGGCTGAAGTCGTCCTTTAATATCCACCTACTAGCTAGTAGCTAATGCATACATGGGCAACTGGCGGCCCGGGGGCCACATGCGACCCCACCTTCACTTAATGTGGCCTGCAGGTTAATATCGGAATACTGATCTATTATTCATTTCAGCTGTTACAATTGCAATCATGACCCGCTTTAATTACTTCAGTCTAAATTAGTAGCTTAATGACTAATACAATTCTATTGTCTTTTTTATTGTCCAATGTATCTGTATTTAAGTTCATAAAGTTAGCATAAGTATAACTAAATGCATTTGAAATTAAATTAAAATGTTACTTTTCAGGATTCCAACGCTTTTTTGAGCTTGTAGATTGGCTATTTTTTGCTCCATCATCAAAGTTGTCCACCCCTGAGCTACTGCAAACACTGAAAAGCACAACAAATTAATACCAGCCATGAAAGGGCACTTTTCAACTCTAATTGCATGAGGCCAGTGGCACCGTCGTATGTTTAATTTAAAGACACTTGGTCCCCCTATGATTCGGTCCAGCCGCTCACCGCGGTCGCTCAGACTGAGTGAGCACCGCGAGGTGGCACCGCGGGCACCACGAGGTGGTGGGACCCAAAATCTACAAGCTCATAACATTAAAGTTAAAGTCATAAGCTTGTCTTCACATCTTTAAACTTCCCAAATCTTAACAAACCCTCACAGACAAAATTATACCTAACAATTGATAACATCACATCAGATATATACAAATATACGGTCATGTGTATCCCTTTTTTTTGGTCAAATGTCAATAAAGAACAAATCAATGAATCAATCAATTGAACAAATATCTAAATGTGAATATTAATTGATGAGAAAGTCAATATTGTGCATTGAAGATTAGATATCTGTAATAGGAATTTCCCTTAAATAGAAAATTCCTTTCCTACATTTACAATGTGGTCTTTATCCAGAGAGCTGTTTACAATTGTCTTCTAACAAAACATAACACATAACACAAATGCTTATTGTTTAGTTCAAAACATCATTCTGACATTGGACCGGTCCAGAATCTCCAGGAGTGGGCTTTTTGAATGCGGATCACTACATCATTCTCTGTACCTGTAAAATTCATTCAAAATCAAATTTTAATCACAAACTGGAGAAGCTGGACTGGTCCAATGAACTCAAGGGTACAGAGGTCGAGGATACATGGTCCCATTGTAAAACAAAATTCCTAAAAAATATATTTTGGTACCCATGAAAACTGTCAGGGTTAGCCCGCTCGGAGCCATGCTAGGAAAGTCAGAGACAAAAGTATTTCTTAGTATCGCAAAAGCCGTACTGAGCTTGAACAGTGCAACACTGAGGATCTTAAAAAAACGTACTGAGGAGCTCCAAAAACAGAGCAACAAACTACGCAATAAGGTACTACCAAAAAAAACTACCGCTATGACAAAATTGACGAAAACATAAACAAACCTCATAAACAAACAAGCTCTGGAAGGTAGTATTAACATACTGCCCTCTCATTCTGGGCTTTATGGTGTAAAGCACATCCAAGCATTCTACACAACTCTAGGTGTACGCAGAGATGATTTTTTTTCCCCCATAATTTTTATCCGCGATTCTTTTTTCACACGGTGCCAATTTCCTAAGTGATCCTGGGCACTACACCAGCCCTACACCAGCGTTAGACCAGTCCCCCACAGCCTGGGGAGGCCAGGGCCGAGCTCATGCTTCCTTCAGTGCATGAGAGCCAACTGACCTTCTTGTCACCTGACAGGGGGGAGTTTCCCTGGTAGGACGTAGCGCGTGGAAGGAACACGTTATTCCAACCAGTTCCCTTCCCCTCCATCAGGCGCCCCGGCTGTCATGGGGGAGGCGGTATAGTGACCAGGATTACTACATGTTTTTGTGAGGGTATTAACTACCCTGGTAGACACGGGAGAACATGCAAACTCCACACAGAGTAGGCCCTTTCGCCAACCCCACCTAGGGTATGGGCGCTGATGACGCGGAGGAGAAGACACGCCCCCAGCGCCCACAGCGTCGCAGGACGCAGAGATGATTTTAAACTCACCATGGACAACTGTTGAAGTGTTTAAAAAGAACTGAGCGCCCTAAAACAAAACAAGGCCACTGGCCACGACAATATCTATTGCTCCAACTATTGGCCACATAATAAACCTCTCCATCAGCGAGGGGCACGAGGGCAGACTAGTGTACAAAATAATGTAACCAAATGGACTCCTCTGTGTCCACCTGCCGATGCCAGGCCTGCTCTCCACGCCTGCCTGCACTGCGGGCAGGACTACCGTGATGACGGCTCACCACACCAGAGGGAGGCAGAGATTTGCGGTCCTCAGCTGGAGCCAAGGCCTGAGCCACCCAGGCCCGCATGGCCCCCAGTCGGGCCACTCTCAGGCGCTCAGAGAAGCAGTTGATGGAGACGGAGCTAATAAACTGCAGACAAATTGTGCATTGAGTTAAATTGTTACCCTTCAGACCACACGTCTCTGCGCGTCCGTTATATTGGTGAAATCAAGAGCAGACAAGGCTTAAAATTAAGTGTATTTATTAATTAAACAGAAAGTCAAAAAGTAATAGTGTGTGTATCAGTTAATAAGAAAATTTAGCATTAATACAGATTGAATATAAAAAAGTTACTTAACAGAGATCTCTGGGCTCCCAATCAACTGTCCTTAACAGCAACAAGTTACTTCGAGGTCAGTTCATCAGGTCTGAGCCCCGCTATCTGTCCCTGGAGCCTATTTATAATATCCTATACATGTTATACTAAAAGTTATCAAAAGAAGTCGCTGTCGGTCCACCATGGTTTCTTCATCAGGGTAGGCAAGTGGTCCCCCCCTGGCTGATTTACGGGTTTTAAGGACGACCTTGGATCCACGGCCCGAGTGCCTCGCACCTATGGAATGCAGCACATCCTCCCTACAGATAACAGTCTGGGCATACTGTCTCAATGCATCGGCCGGCAGTAAGCATCCCCATTGGTCCAGGTTCTCTTCCCAGGGTGTGCAAGTGGCCTCACTGATTTACCGGTCCAGCCGACGGTCTTGGTCTCACCAACCTAGTCTCAGCACCTGGGAATGTCAAAATAGACGCAGCAGACACCAGTGACTTGTGTCTTCTGGGAGATAACACAGCGTTCTGCCATGCGAATAGATCATGTTTATCACAGTGACTGTATTTCTAAGGACATAATTCTAGCAAGGCTATAATGATTTCATAAGTTAATAATGTGTTTTCTGTTAGGGTCTATGCGAACAACAATACTCATGAAGACACACACATTTGCTCTAAGTAACTGGGACTTGAAAAAACAGTAATAGAAAAAACGCACACATTGGCTCTTTAATCACTAGGGCTAAAAAAGGATATACATTGCCATATAGGGATATAAGTCATTTGCTCATAATAGCAAAGGATATCAGTTGCCATATAAGGATATCATTTAGTACAGGCAGCAATTAGGGCGCCTCACCGACTCCTCTGCATGGGCCAGCCCTAGGCAGAGCATGCAAGATGCATGCGCATCCCCAGGTGGGATGTCCTCTCTGCACTTGACGCACTCCCCCTATGCACTGCACCCGGTAAGGGAATTACCAGGGAGGGGAGAGGCCCAATGACAATGGCCGCCCCGTAAGGGTCTTACACCTGGGTCACACTTGTAACTGAAAACAATACACTTATCCCTTAAACAGTAATAAATGTAGTCAGCAAACAGACTGACCAGGCTTCCAGGTTATGGAGATGCCTGTCAGCTAAGGGAGAATAACAGTCAGCCCCAGGTTATGGTAAAACTGACTGAAAACACAAAACTTGAAATATAAAGCACAACAGACTGACCAGGCTTCCAGGTTACGGAGATGCCTGTCAGCTAAGGGGGAATAACAGTCAGCACCAGGTTATGGTGAAACTGACTGTAAATACAAACCTTGGAATATAAAGCAGAATTTCCTTTAATTGGGATTCCTGCAAAACAAGGAAAGAAAGCACAAAAAGACCTCAGAACAGCTAGCAAAGCTAGTACAAGCTGAGGCTTGGTTAGAGCAGCCGGCTGCTAACCAGCGCTACAAACATTTAGCAACCAGCATAAATGGTACACATGGCACAATAATCAAGAGTTCTCGTGAGGAGGGCTACAAAGTTAGCAGCTCCGGGCTAAGCCTAGCCACTGAGAACACTTGGATGTGAAATAATTGAGCTATAGTAGAGGTTACATACCTTCTCTGCTCACTTACCGACCTTGAACCTGAATGTTCCGCTGAGAAATGAAAAAGCAGGCGCGCGTGGTGTGCCTATATAGGGGAGGCCACACCCCCACGCACGCACAGGTGCGCACGGTAGTGAATCAGTTAATCCTTACCTCGAATGTACAGTATCCCTCCGCTGCGGAGTGATACCCACATTGGAGTGATCCAATTAGGGGAAACATAACGGCAATACACTACTACTGCAAGTATTCTTGTACCAATAACAATATTACTACTACAACTGCTACTACTACTACTACTACCAATACTAGTAGTATTACTACTGCTACAACCACAACTTGCTCTACCACTCTAACACAAGACAATAGTAATACAGTTATTTCTGTTTCCAGGCTGTGATTTATCATCTGAACTATGGACCAGATTACCGTCCAACATTTGAGGTGGAGTTGGATCTCAATGCAGAATGTGTCACATTGACATTACTGGGACCTGAGAACAACCTGGTCTGGCAGCAAGACATGTACCTGCAAGGTAAAGGCTATTCAGTTTAACACTTTGGCGTCTAAGCAGTCAACCTGACAGATTCTGAGATTTTTAAGTGGATTATCTGTGCTCATGAAGCTCTCCCTTCCATGACTTTTCCTAAATATTTCATTCAAATCATCTCTGTTGTTTCTTTCATCTGAAACGTTTTCTAAATATGAAATTAGGCACCCCCACCCTCAATGCAATAAAAATGACAACTGTGTTTATAATAATTCCAACCCCCACATGTTACTGATTATAGAGAATGTGAAATTATTGTAATATACATTTTTTCATGAGCAATGGCCCCGACATTTCCTTGGAGTGAGAATGCGTTGCCATTCCAAATAACGACTCTCTCTCTCTCTCTCTCTCTTGAGTAAAAGTACAAAAGTATTGGTATAAAAATGTACTTAAAGTACCAAAAGTAAAAGTACTCACAATGCGTCACATTCCACTATGAATTGAGTACAAAAGGATACCAATTGAAACAAGTCAAAGGCTTTTTTTTATTTTTTATCCTATTTAGTTGACCTTGTATTTGAACTGTACTTTCACTTGTTTTTTCTCTGCTCACTTCTAAATAAAGTATTCGATCAATCAATCAATCAATCAATCAATAAATCAATCAATCAATCAAGCATCACAACGCAGTGTGAGTACTTTTACTCACAATCTACATTGCAACGCATTGTAGATCGGCTATTTGCAAATGGCCGAAATGTATGTATAATTTTTCCAATTACCAATTCTGCCACGGACGTAATAAACATATATTTTTTTAAATTTGATTTTATAAAAGGACTGTTCTTTATCACCCGCAGTGACCACTTTCACTGTAACTCACCCGGATACGGAAATAACGTCAATCCAATATTTTCATTTCCGTGTGCTTCCTGTTTAACTTTTTCATTAGAACGTCTCTTTCTCGAGTTGCCTTTTTTTCCCGCTGTGTTGCGCGAGACACACTGTTTTCAAACTGAAAGGGGATGTATATTTTCTGTGGCGAGCTGAAAAGGTTAGAGAAGCATGCATCTTTGGCGAGAAATGGTGTGTTCACATGGGGCTGCATGAGGGGGACGTACCCACACGTACCCTGTATGTTTACAAATGATCGGACATGCTATCATAACGAATACATTTTCTTTGTGTTAGACAGGGCAAAAGCTATAACAACCTGATTAACGGGTGTATCAAACTTCTCTCAGTTGTTCCTAATATGATTTTTCACGTAGAATCAAATTCTGCTTGGGACATTTTTTAATCGCTCATAGTTAATGAGATAATTTGCATATTTGATTGAACTAGCAGAAATAACGAGAGGTCATCTAACTTGTGTTTTGGTGGTTTTCTGGTCAAACAATGAACATTTGATCTCATTCAGGTATAAGGACCTTTACAGTGTAACCATTGGGTATGTTTATGGTAACTAATTAGCATATATTATGCATATGCAACGACTCAAAGCAAATGCATGGTCATTTTCTATATTCAGTGTTATTCCAAGTTCTTATTTTTTACAAATATTATTCCTGTACATCTGACCACTACTGAAGCAGTAAATGTCCCAATAAACTGCTATTTGTTCATGTAATAAGCTAGTTATGGCCATACAATAGGGTTATATCAATTATTATGACTTCTAAACCATATTTCTGGAAAACAATGGTCACATACCAAACTTTTCACAGTTGATCCCAAGGTAATTTCTGCTTAGGACATTTTTGGATTGTGCATATATAATTCGATGATTTGCATATTTGAGCAAATTAGTGGAAATAAGCATAATAAGGGTGTAGGTAAACCAATATAAGTGGTATTTAGGGCACAACATATTCAAATTCTTATCAGATATGACATGCTTAAATATAATTAAAAAGACATTCATGAGTTATTGCAGATTTTGTATGCAGATTGGGCAAAGCTTTACATTTATTGTTAAAAAAAAAAATCATAAGAGTATCATAACAAAGCAAATTATTTGACAAAATTTGCCTAAATAGTGTAGCGTCCAAGAGTGTGCACTGGGTTAAGGGTAGGGATGGTGCTCGTAAATTTTTATTGGCCACTTGTGACTGTGTTTGTGGCTGACCACCATCTAAAATTCAATGAAGATGACTAAAGTAAAACATATTTTTGCCTATTATTAAAACAACCATTCATTAATGTGCAATAAGTGTTAAATGGCTTTATATTATGAATAGTATGGCTACTCTAATAATTACTATAAAATCTCCATGTCTCTTCAGCTCTTTGTAAACAAAAATGCATTTTTTTTTCCTATTATTTTGTCTTTGTTTTAGCCAAAATAAACCGCTCACAAAATGTAAGGAAACTTGAAATTGGGCCATTATATCTCCCCTTTACTAATACCAATCAGTAAAGTGTTATATATAATTTTTATCATTGATTAGTCACCTTTACAACGAGGTACAGCTTGTAAGCATCGGGCATTCATGGAATGAGCAACACAAGCAAACGTGTGGGTAGCGCCGAGCAAAAATGTGCCAAAATGGCCTGTTAGACTTTTCTGCTGACATTCAATGTTGTGACATTCATGACTAGTTAGGGAATTTTAGCAATATGTGTGGACCATCTGTGAAAAAATTTACTACCAATAGCTTTCTTCACCAATGTGTTCTTATAGGTGTCTAGCATCACCTCTCAATTAATGCAAACCCAAATCCTCGTGGAAAATCCTGGAGAGCCAATCAAAGTTAAGGAGCCCAGAGGGCTTGGGTGAAAGATATTTTAAAAAATAAAAGTCTAAAATGAACTTGTGAGGTGTCTAACTAGGGGTTTTCAGGGGTGCTGAATCCATTCCAACCATTATTTTTGAGTAAAAATGTCTCCCTGGCCATCTAATATTGGTATATTGGTTATTGTTAGTGTATAATCAGTGTATAATCAATGGTAGGGGATTGGGGTGTTGTTGAATTGATTCTATTCTGAAAAATAAAATAAGAAAATATTTCTAAACACTTGATAAGAGTGTACACCTACTGTGCACATGCTCAGTGGGATACACTGTCTGCATGTGGGGAAGGAGCGGGAGTGTTGCATCCTGGCAAATATGTCTGGACGATTTTAAGGTACGGTAGTTTATCTACTTTTTGGCATTTATTTTCCTCTGCTGGCAAAGCTTTTGATTACTGTGAATTTAGATGTCAATTTTCTCTACCCTATTGCTTACATTGAACAACCATTAGTTAAACAATCATGACACTTGTCTTTTAGTAGACAGCATGGAAGAGGATTCTGTAGCTTGTCGCTTAAGGTGCTTCATCTGTGGTGGTCCTGAGACTGAGATTCAAAAGTCACCCAAAAAGGCTATGCACATTTTTTGTCTTATTCTGAGTGTGTGGATGATGCAGCATTAATCAGAAGACTTCATGAGGACTGGAAAAACTGAGATGACCCCAAACTAAGATACCATTTGGAATGCAAAACCGAGCTATACAGTCGTGCAAGAAGTACAGTATATCCACTGGATATCGTACGTTTTTTTTCATTGTGATGAAAGTTGCCACTTGCAGATTTCAATCCTATTCTATGTTGTGAGTGACATCATACTTTAATAAAAACTTTAAACATAATCTATTCTTTAGAGCAAGATGAGCAAGTCCAACGGCCAGACAGGAAGAAAAGACGCAGGGCATTGTCTGGGTCAAGTAGTTCAAGTGCTAGCTGGCACACTTGATCTACCATAATACTTGCATCCTTTGCAATGAAGGTATCAATGTTGGCACATTGAAAAGAAACCCTGGTAAGTCTTTTGTATGTAAGATTCAAATGAATTTTGATAATTGTTTTTCTTGCTCCTCATTGTAGGCTTCCACTCAAAGTCAAATAATTTAATCATGCACATACTGTATGTGGCTACCTTTTATCCAGACAGAGCTTGGCAGTTGTATCGTGCACCTGATAATGTCTACCAGGACCGACTGAAAAGGAGTTTGATGCAGAGAGCAAAGCGACGAGGTGATGACTGGGGACTTGAAGTCGCTGGTCGCCTGGTGGCAGAAGAGGCAGTATATCATATTCGATGCAGAAGAGACTTTGAGAACCCTGTTACAAAGTCTGAGGTAACATTATATGGATACACAATACAGCTGTACAATACAACTCACATTTCTTATCCTGAGGGAAGAAATATAATTTTTAATAGTGAAACTTTTGACTTCAAAATAATGTATTCTGCAAGATTGATATGGGTCCAGGAATGAGGGGGACTAACAAAGGATAAGAAATGTGAGTTGTATTGTACAGCTGTATTGGGTATCCATATAATGTTACGTCAGACTTTGTAACAGGGTTCTCAAAGTCTCTTCTGCATCGAATATGATATACTGCCTCTTCTGCCACCAGGCGACCAGCGACTTCAAGTCCCCAGTCATCACCTTGTCGCTTTGCTCTCTGCATCAAACTCCTTTTCAGTCGGTCCTGGTAGACATTATCAGGTGCACGATACAACTGCCAAGCTCTGTCTGGATAAAAGGTAGCCACATACAATATGTGCATGATTAAATTATTTGACTTTGAGTGGAAGCCTACAATGAGGAGCAAGAAAAACAATTATCAAAATTCATTTGAATCTTACATACAAAAGACTTACCAGGGTTTCTTTTCAATGTGCCAACACTGATACCTTCATTGCAAAGGATGCAAGTATTATGGTAGATCAAGTGTGCCAGCTAGCACTTGAACTACTTGACCCAGGCAATGCCCTACGTCTTTTCTTCCTGTCTGGCCGTTGGACTTGCTCATCTTGCGCTAAAGAATAGATTATGTTTAAAGTTTTTTATTAAATTATGATGTCACTCACAACATAGAATAGAATTGAAATATGCAAGTGGGAACTTTCATCAAAATGAAAAAAAAACGTACGATATCCAGTGGATATACTGTACTTCTTGCACGACTGTATAGCTCGGTTTTGCATTCCAAATGGTATCTTAGTTTGGGGTCATCTCAGTTTTTCCAGTCCTCATGAAGTCTTCTGATTAATGCTGCATCATCCACACTCTCAGAATAAGACAACAAATGTGCATAGCCTTTTTGGGTGACTTTTGAATCTCAGTCTCAGGACCACCACAGATGAAGCACCTTAAGCCACAAGCTACAGAATCCTCTTCCATGTTGTCTACTAAAAGACAAGTGTCATGATTGTTTAACTAATGGTTGTTCAATGTAAGCAATAGGCTAGAGAAAATTGACATCTAAATTCACAGTAATCAAAAACTTTGCCAGCAGAGGAAAATAAATGCCAAAAAGTAGATAAACTACCGTACCTTAAAATCGTCCAGACATATTTGCCAGGATGCAACACTCCCGCTCCTTTCCCACATTCAGACAGTGTATCCCACTGAGCATGTGCACAGTAAACTCTCATCAAGTGTTTAGCAATAATTTCTTATTTTGTTTTTCAGAATAGAATCAATTCAACAACACCCCAATCCCTTACCATTGATTATACACTGATTATACACTAACAATAACCAATATACCAATATTAGATGGCCAGGGAGACATTTTTACTCAAAAATAATGGTTGGAATGGATTCAGCACCCCTGAAAACCCCTAGTTAGACACCTCACAAGTTCATTTTAGACTTTTATTCTTTTTAATATTTTTCACCAAAGCCGTCTGGGCTCCTTAACTTTGATTGGCTCTCCAGGATTTTCCACGAGGATTTGGGTTTGCATTAATTGAGAGGTGATGCTAGACACCTATAAGAACACATTGGTGAAGAAAGCTATTGGTAGTAAATTTTTTCACAGATGGTCCACACATATTGCTAAAATTCCCTAACTTGACATTCAATGGACTTCAGGTGTGTGCCAGTCACAGGTGTGTGACTGTCTCACAGGTGAGTGACTGGCACCTGAACATGGGTTCTGCAACTTTGTTGAGTTTGTGTATGCTCCAAGCAGCAACACTGCCCCCATGGAAAGATGCCACTTTTGTCAGGATAAGGCCCGTGCAACAGGGCAAGTGAAGCTGGTGTTCCGTTATGCAGAGTGACAGCATTATTTGGTGTTAGCCCTGGTACCATTTACAAACTTAGGATTAAGTTCTGTGAGACTGGTGAAGTCACCCTGGAAGACAACAACCCAGACCCCTTGCTTCACTGAGGAACCATAGATTTACAGGCATGATTTGCACAACGGTACCAAAGACAGATGTCAAAGTTGCAGGGCCCATGCTCAGGTGCCAGACACACACCTTTGACTGGCACACACCGGCCTGCAAATGCTACCAGGGCTGACATCAAATAATGCATAATCTGCGTAACGGAACACCAGCTTCACTTGCCTTATCCTGAAGGGACAAACGAGGCATCTTTCCATGGGGGCAGTGTTGCTGCTTGGAGCATACACAAACTCAACAAAGTTGCAGAACCCATGTTGCAGAACGCACCTCTCAGCAGGTGTGTGCTGGCAGGTCGTTCAAAACAAGAGCGATTACCAGCAAAAGCATATTGGGTGATTTTGGCACATTTTTGCTCGGCACTACCCACACGTTTGCCTGTGTTGCTCATTCCATGAATGCCCGATGCTTACAAGCTGTACCTCGTTGTAAAGGTGACTAATCACCGATAAAAATGATATGTAACACTTTACTGATTGGTATCAGTAAAGGGGAGATATAATGGCCCAAATTCAAGTTTCCTTACATTTTGTGAGCGGTTTATATCACTTGCACTATATTTTACTAGGGTCTTCAAATACAGTACTTTTCTAACAGACAGAAGGCAAGTGACCTTTTTACTTTTGGAACATAATATTGAAGAAACTGTTAACTGGTTAATGTGTGTACTGTCACTTTAAAAGTGTAATTTATACTTCATCGTACAACAAATATAGTACTAATATAGCCGATCTCTAAGCTCACACCGCGTCTGTTCGCACCACATTGTGAGCTTGTAGATCTGTCATTTTCGGCAACGATAGACTGAGAAGACAGCGCACATTGAATATGTCACGCTAGGCGACACTAGTCATTCATTCGCAGGGGGATTTTAGAGTTTCCTAAATGGATTATTATCATTTAGTTTTGTAAAATTGTCAACGGAGACATATAGCTTGGCGGCGTAGCACGAAAATCGTTCAATTTTGTGATTAAAGCGCCAAATTTGGCAGAAGTGTTGATTGATATATTGGAAACAAAACTGGATATTGGGACATCAGAAATTCTCACCCTTGTGGGCGTGGCAGGCATTTTTCAAAATGGCCACCAAACCTTCCTAAATTACCCTCTAGCAGCTACAGATTTTGCCTTAGGAAGCTGAAATGTTGCATGAAGGTCAAGTATGTGTCTGTGAAGCTGTGTGTGCGTGTTCGTGTCAATTGGTTAAAAGGGGGTGTGGCAATGGGAGTGGCCGATCAATAGCATAACTTTGATATAGATGCACAGATTTTCACAAAATGTTGTGGAAATGTTGGTCATGAACAGCTGAGTAACTGTTCATACCATCTTCCAAAAAGGGGGTGTGGCAGTGGGAGTGGCTTATGGGGCAGCATAGCCCAACACCAAAACAATCGTTCATTTTATGACGAAAGCACCAAATTTGGCGGCTGTGTTGATAGATATATATTGGGAACAAAACCGAATATTGTTTCATTGCAGATTGGCATTCTGTTGACCATGGCAGCAATTCAAAATGGCTGCCAGTGGTTCATGGCACATTACTGTTTAGCCAACCCCAAACCCCGATTCCAAGACCAGTATAATTGCTGTCTACTATTTCAAAAATTTTACGAACACATCTTTATCATGTTAATTGTTCATCACATCAAACTTGTACCATGTTGTTTGCAAAAAGATCACGCCATGACACAGTTTTATGCTAGGGAAACATATTTTTTACTTAGGCTACTGTTTCTCTCATTGGTATAATAACCTTCAAGCATAAGCAATCGAATGCAACATGAATGCAACAACAACACAATCATTTCAGAACGATAGAACAACAGTATAGACTGATGTATCACTGATGACACAGTGTGCAGACATAACAGAGTCAGCTGGCACATTCTCCCTCACAAAAGCAGAGTCCTGTGCACCGAAGTGCTGCCTTCTTGCACCTGCATCGCTTTGTGCAACCACTTTTGCAGCCACACGAGATAAGCTCAAAGCACGATTTAGAAGCTTGTGGCAATGTCGTCCAGTGGGGCTCATACATTCCATCTGTTGTCTTCACCCACCCCCAGTCAGTTGGTGATGGCAGCACAGGGTCTGGTGACAGTGTGTTCCCCCAGATGTGACCACCCTGGTAGACCGCTCTCTTCACATGCTCCACCAGAGCAGCTCGGGTAGGGGGGATTTGCTGCACTGATTTTTTACGTGGAAAGAGTTTCATCCTTGCATGGTCCACTTTGGTGTAGGTGCTGGTTCTGTCAAAAAGAAGTATGACAAATCTCTCAATAATATCCATTGCTTGATTTGGGATCTCCTTGGGTCCACTTGACAGCATCAGTAGCGCATTGGTCAGCTCTGGCAGTGACTTCCATGTTGACCATGCTGCTTTCTTTCCGTGTCCAGCAAAGCTGGAAACAGTGTCGCAACCTGTCAAAGCATGGAACATAGGAAGAGCACTTGCCATCTGTGGTCCCAAGCATGCAGCTATTTGGTGGGCTGCCAGGTACCTGAAGTTCTTGCCAGTTCCGAATGCTAGCCACAGTTCACATCCAGCTGGTAGTTGACTTATGGAAAACACAGCCAAAACCACAACATCGGTGTCAACAGTGCGAATGATCATCTTTGTGTGGCCATGCTGTGCAGCATGTGACACATGGAGTAGCATACGGCTATCAGCTTCTTCATGGCTACATGGGGCCAGGGTGTGGAGATCATGCAGCGGCTGTGTGCCGAGTACCCCCTTCCCATGAGTGACGACAACTTCTTTGCCTTCTCTAATGCATGCCTGAAGGAGGGCCTTGGAAAGGAAACTGAACAATTCTGTCTTGTTGCTGTCTACCCGAAGAAAGTTCTGCCAGTTTGCTGGTATGGCAGCATTTCCAACCACACGTCACCTTACACCCTTTCCACGCTTGGCTCTTGCTGTGCCTTTAAGAGAGTCATCCATGTATGTATCCCAAACAAGGTCTACCCGCGACACACTGTGTAGCTGACACAAGATGTACGGGATGAATACCTGCTGGGCATACTCATCAAAGGTTTTGGCACCTGCTGGCTTCATCATCTGAATGATGGCAGCCCCGTCAAGAACTGTACATGTAGCATCAAGGACTTCAGTCTTAGCTGGATATATTTCCTCCAAGCATGTCAGAAGGTCACTCTTGGTCCCAAGTCGTAATCGTCCTCCGTCAGAGAGTGCTGGTGGCCATGCCTGGTTCTCATACTGAAAGAAGTCTTCCATGTTTCCATCTCTTGTTTGACAGCTAATGTACAGTCGTGAGAACAGCTCAACATCACTTTTCAATGATGTCAGCTGCTGCTTCTCTTTACTTGCCGTCTTTGTTTTTGAGCCAATGAACCGTTTCAGACGGTTGCGGTGGATTGGATCATCAAAGGGCTTTGTTCTTTCCACAAGACATTCCTTGGTGAATGTTTGAAACTGCTGTTGGCCAATATTCCGTGCCTTCTTAACAGTCTCCACTACCGATGGATCTGCAATCTCTTTGGTATCAAGTACAAGTAGATCTTCGCTCTCCTCTTCAAATGGGTTGCCCAGTTCTTCCATTACATTGACAAGTGAGCAGACATCTTTTCTAAATGCTTTTTGCACACTTGCTGCCTGGTCATGATGGAGCACATCAGGTTGTCTTCGCATAAGTTGGTATGTATCTTCAAAGTCTTCAATTAGTGCTGCAACCTCTGGGCCAGCTACCATCCACCGCCGGAGGGCACTAGGGTTGTCTGTAAGACCTACCGCCCCTCCATCACTCTTGATGCAAGCATTATTCTGCTCATGTGCTTGATCGATGGGGATTGCTGAGAAGACCCGGTTGGTCTTCTGAATGGTGAAATTGCCAGCATTAAATTCTCTTGCAACATCTGGGTGTTTTGATGCTAGTTCAGTCATGTCACAGAGATGAACTGGGATCCAGCGGGCATAGTTGGTATGGTCCAGAGCAAAGAACCAAGGGACAAGCTCTGTCAGAGCATCAAGGTACATGCTGAAGGAGGACTGCCGCAGCGATCGCACATAGACCAGTAAACACAGCTCCATTGCCATGACTGTTGCCCAGTATTTGAACTGAGGGAAGCTTTTTTCCCTCTTTGTGCACCACTTATCAAACTCCAAAGGCTCATCTTCTGTTGCTGTGTCACTTTTGTAGGCTCGATACTGAAGGATGTATAATGCAGTTACTGTGACTTGGTGGGCACGTCTGGTGCGAGCAACATGTGCTGCACGCAAGAATGAGTCAGCAGTGCCTGCTGTTGTGATCTCTGCTTGTACCAGCGCTCCAACCCAGCCACTGCCTTGCAACCAATCACCAAGGGTCTTCAGAGCTGCCATCTCTATATGCAAGCCTCCAAACATCACAACAAACTTGTCTTCCCCATACATCTCTGGCCACATCCACTGGATCCGCTTGGCAATGGCATACAACGGTTGATCAAATGTTAATACTGGCGTCTGCCCAGCATGCAGATGTTGAACAGCGTTTCTGACTATGTCCATTGAGTGTTTAATCATTGCCACCGTGTGGGCACTCTCGTGGAACAGGGGGAGTAGGGCACTAGGGCAGACTACCTTACTTCCAGCAGGCTGGTGACTTGCATGGTATGCAGCCCAAGACATGCTGTTCACACTCTGATTCCCAGAGTTCTCTTCATCATCAACTTCAAGTTCAAGAATCTTCCGCACATCTTCAAGCCAGCAGTACTCTTCGTTGATGTTCTGGTCAGAGTTCTCCCTACTCAGTGATGTAATGCTACTAGGTGGCACAGGTGCTTTCTTGGTGCTAGTGGCAACCGGTGGAACTTCTGTGTAGTAGCTTGGCAGATTGCACACAGTTTTTTTAACTGCAGAGCCTCCAGCAACTACAATTCTGCGGTCAACCCCTTGACCTGCAAAGGCAGGATGTTGAAAGAGTGAGATACCTGTGCCATGGAAGGATTCCTTGGAAGTAGTTGAGCTAGGGTTATGGTCAATGTTATCAACTGCAGCAGTTGTAAAGAGATCACCACACATTTTAGGAGGGCAGACTACCTGTTCCTTGTTAAACTGCTGAATGGCTGTATCTCCTAGCTGTGCTGATAAACGAAGCACACGGTCATATGAGATACTGACACCTACATGTGAAAGCCGGTCCACAAGTTCCCTCTTCCTGGTTTGGGCATGGACCATCAGGCCTATATATATCGGTAAAGGTGTTTCCCGAGCAGTGATGTGTTTGAGGTTGCCAGAGGTGGGTCTTCCAATCCGTCTTTCCGTCTTGATGCTGTTGAACTTGATAAGTTGTGCGATGGTTAGGGCTGCAGATGTTGCTGGACATTCACTCTGGTCTTTGATGCTTGGACCTTCAAGGACCATGTTTACCAGTACTAGCAGTAGGTTTGGCACAGAGTCTCTTTGACAGCCCTCTTGGAACCCTGTGAACGGTTTCTGATCATCAAACATGTGGCGACGCACAATTTGTGCAGCATGGGCCAGGTGCACGGCATCATTGTCACTGTCCCGTTCACATGCCCTGTTCAGGGCAGCACCAATGTCATCAGAGAATGCAAGAAGGACATCCCTCCCCTGGGTCTCGGCTTGCAGGTCTGGGATCTGAGCAACAAGTCTTTCCTTCAATCAGGTTGTGTTCACTTTATTATCAAGCTTAATGCCAAGCTGCTCCATCCTGGACCTGTACAGTTTAGCCAGGTCAGCCAGCTTGAATACCGGTTTAGTGCTGTCATCAAGGCGTGCTTCCTCAATGTACATTACAATTTCAGCAAAAGCAATTCCTGATACCACTGTCTCCTGGTCGGTTTCCCGCATTTCTTCATCTTTGTGATTTCTGACACGATTAGAGAGGCCCGTCAAGCATTTATTGTGATATTTCGATTTAAGTGCAATCATATCTCCTGCACTGAGTCGAGCCAGCAGTTCGGTGTCCTGTAAGAGCTCGGCGCATCTCCTAACTCGGCTGTCTAGGTGAAATGTTGATGCCTCATGTAAACCATCAGCTCCAGCTGGCTTGCAACAGAAAAAACAGAGTGCTTCCTGTTCTGGTTTGCCTGTGTAGGTACTATGTCGCCTGGTGCGTTTACTTGGCCCTGCAATGGTGTCAGCATCATCTGTACTCTCTGTACTGCTAGATTTCTTAAGAGCTCTCTGCTCTGCCCGTTGAACTATTGTATTGTTGAAGGCCAACCTGCATGACTGATGCCACCGAGCTTTGTTGACAACCATAGCAGCTTTAAGTCCTTCACCTTTGTCTAGTTTCTCTATCTGTATACTGTCAGGTAGTTTGTTCAGTTCATTCATTTTCAGGAGACTTTGAGCTAACGATGTATATGCCATCCCAGCATCTTTCCGCTTGGTAAGCATTGGGTCAGTAAGTGTCTCATTACGTTTTTTTTGGCAGATGACACACAGGGCCCAGTCTATCTTGCTTGTGGGCTTCGAACTGGAAGCCATCAAGGGTGTTGGACACCCTGTAGGCCTATCTTTAAGCAGAAACTTTTTGGACATAGTTAACCAGCTTGATGATTGTCACCTGCAACAATACAAACACCACATTATCTTTTGTATATTTCAGAACAAATAAAAATCTACCAGAAAAAAAGAGGACTAGTTTGGCACTATACTACCAATAGTTGTATTTATCAAGGAAATGCCATTCTAAATAATTGTAGGTTTGATACGTACGTGCTTCTGTCCCTTCAATCCAACAAACACTCATAGGGAAAAGACAGGCATATATACCCTGGGAAGCTAACTAGCCACAGGTGAACTCAGTGGACAATCAACACAAGATAGGATGGGGCAAGCTACACTGGGGACTGGGGAAGTTAACTCATTCACTGCCAGAATTATTGCTGGCCGCGTTTGCCCACTGCCAGAGATTTTTCATTGAAAAAAAAAGTACTCAGTAGCCGAGATACAGAATTTTTAAGTTTTAAGTTAACAAGGAAGTGGAAGGGAGTCTTTTCCTTCGAAAAATCATATCTCCTTGGTCTTTGGGAAAAAAAAAAAAAAAAAGTTTAAAAAAAAAAAATGTAAAAAAACATCAGTGGCAGGACTCAGTTGTTATTTGGGTCATGACCAACCTTTCCACAACATTTTGTGCAAATCTGTGAATCTATAGCAACGTTATGCACCTTTTTATGATCGGCCACTCCCATTGCCACACCCCCTTTTAACCAATTGACATGAATACGCACACACAGCTCCACACACATACACTTGACCTTCATGCAATATTTCAGCTTCCTATGGCAAAAGCTGAAGCTGCTAGAGGGTGATTTATGAAGGTATAGTACAGTCACTGGAGGGGGGTATCATGCACCCCCCGGAATTATACTTCTAATCAGGTTTTTCTTATTGGAAAAAATGTGCTGAAAATGATGAGCTATGATCAAAAGTTGTCAAAATGTCCCACCTACCTCAAAATTCCCTTTTTTGTATATGGCTCTGGCGAAATTATGTAAATGCAATATTAATTCACCAAAATTCCAAAAATAGACATGGTAGTCTGAAATTTGTCATGGACTATCCTGACACATAAGGGTAAGTAGCAGAATAGCATTTTGGGGCTTGCTACCATTGCATTTATAAATATGACCTATATAATCCCCAGAAACACAGAAAAATATACTGTCCGCTTGACAAACAACAACACAGATGGTCATTTTCCAGCACTTTCTTGTGAGTATCACTGCCCCATTTGTATATAGAAAACTTCCCATATCCCTAAGCTTTAATTTAAGCCCAAGATGACCTTTCTATCTTGAAAATTACTCTTTCTGTAGCCAAAAGTCTGCACTATACCTCAAATCGGAGAAAATATTAAATTCAGTCAGTAGCTTTCTAGAAGCCTAGAATCCAACAATAGGTTTCTATGTGCAAATAAGATGTCTAGACAGGGTTTTTAAGCAAGCTTTATAACATATAGCATAACATCACACACAAAACAACATCCTCTGTAATGAACAATTAACTAAATACACACATTACAGTATCCTGCCCTGTACACAGGGACATTTGTAAGCAACAGTGTACAAACAATGTCCACCATATACACTAACTTGCACCATGCAGAACAAAATGCACAGTCACATTAATCAGTCATCATAGAACTCGTCAGAGTCAAACTTTGTCATGCTACCTTGTCGGGAAGGGGGCTAAATACCTAATGATTCAAAGTTAAGACAACATTTTGGCGAGGGAAAAACGACCACCACCATTTTCCAAATGGTCCCTTGAGCTGTCACCTCAATATATGTGAATGGAAATGGGTTACATGGATACCTACAAGCCTCCCCTGTACAGACATGCCAGATTTTTGCCTATCTCATGCAGTTTTGGGCAAGAACCATGCAGTGTTTTGCATGCAGTACAAATATGTAATTTCCGCCTATTGTAAAAAGGAGACCACTTTACTGTATCTATAGCTGTATGAGACCACTTTACTGTATCTATAGCTGTATGAGACCACTGTACTGTATCTATAGCTGCATGAGACCACTGTACTGTAACTAGAAACCACTGTACTGTATCTAGACCACCATACTGTATATATTGCTATATGAGACCACTGTACTGTATCTAGAGACCACTGTATTGCATAGAGACCACTGTACTGTATCTATTGCTACGAGACCACTGTACTGCATCTAAAGCTACATGAGACCACTGTATTGCATCTAGACCACTGTGCTGATCTATATCCCACTGTACTGAATCTATAAACCACTGTACTGCATATATAGACCATTGTACTGCATCTATAGACCATTGCACTGCATATATAGACCATTGTACTGCACCTAAAGACCACTGTACTGCATCTATAGACTAGCTACTGTATATATAGACTGCTGTACTGTATCTATAGACCACTGTAGTGCATCTGTAGACCATGTAATGCATCTGTAGACCATTGTAGTGCATCTGTAGACTACTCTAGTGCATCTGTAGACCACTGCCGTGCATCTATACTGCCCTGCCAAGCCAAAGTGCAGTAACTACGTTTTTGGACACACCGACTTAGTTGTGTATCCCAAAGGTCAAATTAGCCTTTGTGATTTTGGGGGATAAACAATTACCTCAAGAACAGATGTACAATTAGTGAAATATCACTTATATGCCGATATCTCATTTGGCTGACCAGTTGAATCACTTTGAATCCCATTTTTCAGTGTTTTTTGTTTTCGTAGTTACTGCTCTTTAGCTTGGCAGGGCAGTATAGACCACTCTAGTGCATCTATAGACCACTCTAGTGCATCTATAGACCACTCTAGTGTATCTGTAGACCACTCTAATGCATCTATAGACCACTGCCGTGCATCTATAGACCACTCTAGTGCATCTATAGACCACTCTAGTGCATCTGTAGACACCTATACTGCATCTGTAGACCACTCTAGTGCATCTGTAGACCACTCTAGTGCATCTGTAGACCACTCTAGTGCATCTGTAGACCACTCTAGTGCATCTGTAGACCTCTCTAGTGCATATATAGACAACTCTAGTGCATCTGTAGACTACTCTAGTGCATCTATAGACCACTGTAGTGCATCTGTAGACCACTGTAGTGCATCTGTAGACCTCTCTAGTGCATATATAGACAACTCTAGTGCATCTATAGACCACTCTAGTGCATCTGTAGACCACTCTAGTGCATCTGTAGACCTCTCTAGTGCATATATAGACAACTCTAGTGCATCTGTAGACTACTCTAGTGCATCTATAGACCACTCTAGTGCATCTGTAGACCCCTATGTTGCATCTTTAGACCACTGTAGTGCATCTGTAGACCACTGTAGTGCATCTGTAGACCACTGTAGTGCATCTGTAGACCACTCGAGTGCATATGTAGATCACTCACTGCATTTGTAGACCACTCTAGATGCAGTACGTGCTCTCATATAGCAATAGATGTAGTACAGTGGTCTCTATACAGTACAGTGGTCTCTATACAGTATGGTGGTCTCTAGCTGCAGTACAGTGGTCTCATGCAGCTATAGATGCAGTACAGTGGTCTCATACAGCTATAGATACAGTACGGTGGTCTCATACAGCTATAGATACAGTAAAGTGGTCTCATACAGCTATAGATACAGTAAAGTGGTCTCCTTTTTACAATAGGCGGAAATTACATATTTGTACTGCATGCAAAAAACTGCATGGTTCTTGCCCAAAACTGCATGAGATATGCATACATTTGACATGTCTGTACAGGGGAGGCTTGTAGGTATCCATGTAACCCATTTCCATTCACATATATTGAGGTGACAGCTCAAGGGACCATTTGGAAAATGGTGGTGGTCGTTTTTCCCTCGCCAAAATGTTGTCTTAACTTTGAATCATTAGGTATTTAGCCCCCTTCCCGACAAGGTAGCATGACAAAGTTTGACTCTGACGAGTTCTATGATGACTGATTAATGTGACTGTGCATTTTGTTCTGCATGGTGCAAGTTAGTGTATATGGTGGACATTGTTTGTACACTGTTGCTTACAAATGTCCCTGTGTAAGGTAAGGTAAGGTAAGGTGTACAGGGCAGGATACTGTAATGTGTGTATTTAGTTCATTGTTCATTACAGAGGATGTTGTTTTGTGTGTGATGTTATGCTATATGTTATAAAGCTTGCTTAAAAACTCTGTCTAGACATCTTATTTGCACATAGAAACCTATTGTTGGATTCTAGGCTTCTAGAAAGCTACTGACTGAATTTAATATTTTCTCCGATTTGAGGTATAGTGCAGACTTTTGGCTACAGAAAGAGTAATTTTCAAGATAGAAAGGTCATCTTGGGCTTAAATTAAAGCTTAGGGATATGGGAAGTTTTCTATATACAAATGGGGCAGTGATACTCACAAGAAAGTGCTGGAAAATGACCATCTTTGTTGTTGTTTTTCAAGCGGACAGTATATTTTTCTGTGTTTCTGGGGATTATATAGGTCATATTTATAAATACAATGGTAGCAAGCCCCAAAATGCTATTCTGCTACTTACCCTTATGTGTCAGGATAGTCCATGACAATTTTCAGACTACCATGTCTATTTTTGGAATTTTGGTGAATTAATATTGCATTTACATAATTTCGCCAGAGCCATATACAAAAAAGGGAATTTTGAGGTAGGTGGGACATTTTGACAACTTTTTATCATAGCTCATCATTTTCAGCACATTTTTTCCAATAAGAAAAACCTGATTAGAAGTATAATTCCGGGGGGTGCATGATACCCCCCTCCAGTGACTAGACTAGTATGACAAACCGCTGGTGGCCATTTTGAAAAATGCCTGCCACGCCCACCAGGGTGAGAATTTGTGATGTCCCAATATCCAGTTTTGTTTCCAATATGTCAATCAACACTTCTGCCAAATTTGGCGCTTTAATCAAAATATTGAACGATTTGGCTGATTTCTTGTGCCACGCCGCCCCACTAATAGGACGAGTGAAACTTTTGAGCGTTTCACTCGTAACGGACGTTATTCCACCGCTCATGTAAACACAACGACGCAACCACCCGTACAAATGGAACCAAATAGATCCTTACGGCACCCTTAAAGAAGCGATGTATCCAACAGTGAGCTAATAAGATTCCTCGTCCTTGTTTCCCTGGGCAGCGCTGGTTAGTACACTCAATACACTTTTAGACCGACATGTTTCCCGTCGCTCCTATTTACATGCAACACCCACTGCATGTGGACCCCCCCCCCCTTTTCTTCATTGGCTGTTGATTTGAATCAGAACACAGTGGCCGCACCCCTGCTGTCCAGGCTCTGAGGTGAAGTCTCCCAGACTACCAAAATTGAGATTACAGCGGTGGTGTAAAGTAACTTTTACTCAAGTACTGTACTAAGGTACAATTCTGAGGTATTTTCACTTTACTGGAGTATTTCCAATTTCCAATACATTTACTTCTACTCCACTACATCTCTGAGACAATTGTAGGCCTACTTTTACTCCACTACAATTATTGTAACACTTTAGTTACTAGTTACTTTGTAGATTTGGATTATTATTACAAAACATACATTAACCACTTCAGCCCTATATACATTTTGGCCATTTGAAAATAGCCGATCTACAATGCGTTGCGATGTAGATTGTGAGTAAAAGTACTCGCAATGCAACGCATTGTGAGTACTTTTACTTTTGGTACTTTAAGTACATTTTTATACCAATACTTTTGTACTTTTACTGAATTCCGGACTTTTCCTTGTAACAGAGTATTTCTACATTGCAGTATTGATACTTTTACTTAAGTAAAACATGTCAAGACGCTCTGTCAAGACGCTCTCTCACACAGACGTTTTTTTAACCTTTTTAACCTATTTCTACCAAAGAGTTTTAAACCAAACTTGTGGATTCTAGTCCGGTGACCTGTTCAATGGTACTACACTTGCAAACTCAGTGATCGGCACTGTGAATTATTTTATATCTTTTAAAATAGCTGGCTGTGGCTAGCCTTTAGCCTAGACGCCAATCTAATAGCGAGGTAGCTGTGGCTCGTTTTTAGCCAAGAAGCTGCTCACCCCCGCCCCCGTTTTTAGACTTTATTGGGGTCATTGAGGGTGTAGACTTTTATTTTTATTTTTAACAATCGGACTTATTGATCACTTGGGATTACTACAAGCCGGCTGCGGCACCGCCGCTACAATCTTCCAGAGGAAACAGCAAACACCCGAAACGGGTTTGTGTGTTATCATGACAACACTCACCTTTACACAGGGCTGTGAAAGCTGTCTTCTACAGGAACGGAGAATCAAGGAGTTGGAGGTGCGTATCACACTACTACATGGAATCCGTGAGGACGAGGACTTTCTCGATACCCTGGCTGCTACAGCTACAGGGCTAGCCTCAGCTATCCTGGAGGAATCCCCGGCTGGTTCTCAACCTCTGAGTTTGTTGGAGGAGCTTCGGGTCATAGATCCACAGTTCGGTAGTATTTTCTCGGGAGAGGAATTCCCGGAGCTCGGTAAAGAACCCGAGCGACCCGGTACCAGCACCAGTAACACTGCAGTGTCGAATCTATGGACTACAGTCGGCCCCCACAACGGCCGAAAGCGAAATAGAAAGCGAAACAGATACTCCGCAAGAGCTGTCTCCCCCCCAATTCCTCTGGGGAACAGCTTTGAACTGCTGGGCACTCTGCTGGAAGGACAGTCCACTCCGAGGGCTAAGAGAGTCAGGGGCCGGACCTGGAGCAGTGCCATGCCTCCACCTGCATTGCATGGAGATGTTGGGGATGTTGACCCCTCGCCACTTAGCGAGGTGGTAGTCCCTGACCACCGCGGACACACGGGTGCTCATGGAGGAGATGTAGGAGATGTTGGGGATGTTGACCCCTCGCCACTCAGCGAGGTGGTAGTCCCTGACCACCGCGGACACACGGGAGAGCACGTTGGGGGTAAAAAACCCTCGCCGCAGAGCGGGGTGGGGGTCTCCAACCGTTACGCACGACCTGGCGTGAGCCCCGTGCGCCCTGTACAGTCCCGTCCTCTATACTCCCGAGCCCCTCCGCCTCCTACTCCTCCACCTCCACCTCCACCTCCCACAGTGTTAGTTATCGGTGACTCCATGGTCAGAAACATACATATTCCCAACGCTATTAAGTTCTGCTATCCAGGTGCAAATACACAACTTATTCTTGACCGACTCCCCATCATTTTAGCCGCTATGCCATCCACAATAAAGCAACTCGTCCTGCATGTGGGAGTAAATGACCGACAGTCGGTAATATCGAGGAACAACATTAAAAACATCCTCGATCTTCTTCTTGGATGCGGCAAACAAATCTTTATTTCAGGTCCTATTCCGTTGCTGCGCGGGGGGGAGGTGCGCTTCAGCCGAATCCTGGACTTACACTACTGGCTTCAGGCGGTTTGTTCTTCCTGTGGCATTAATTATATACATAACTTTCACCTGTTTTGGGCACGTCCAGAGTTTTATTCGCGTGATGGCCTGCATCCGAGCATACAGGGAAACAACTCATTAGCATTTCACATTCAGCGCATACTGCACACAAACGCTGCCTGACTGTTGGTCCCACATTCAATTACGTCCGTATCAAACACGGTCACTTCCGGTCAAGCAAATATCTGTTCCACCTCTGTTCACCCTGCCCCCTTGTGGCCGGATAGCACTTTACCCAACGTTTCACCAACCACAGAGACTGTAAATGAAGAAGGATTTTATTCCACAGAAGAGCTGGACACTATATTTTCAACTAGAGGACTCCACATCATTCATCTAAACATAAACAGTCTAAAGTGCTCCTCAAAGAGATCAGAATTAATATCCATGTTTGGAAATGGTAGGGTAGGTATTCTCTCATTTTCAGAGACAAAGCTGGACGATTCTGTCCCAGATACAGAAATTGAGTTTAAAGGCTACACCGTCATAAGAAAAGACAGGGATCGTTTTGGGGGAGGGGTTTGTATATTTGTCAAATCAACTCTTCCTTTTTCTGTACTTCCTGATTTAGGAAAAGACACTGAATCTGTCTGGGTTAAGATAAGCTATCCAAGAGCAAAGCCAATAATTATTGGCGCCATCTATAGACCCCCAGACCAAAATAATTTTTATGAAAAATTTGAGAAAGATTTGAGAAGCCTAGGAGATGCAGAGGTGATCATAACGGGTGATTTTAACACGAATGTTTTACGAAAAGACACTACTATCTTCAAAACATTAAACAATCTCTGTAACGTGTATAATCTTACCCAACTGATAGATCAATATACCAGAATAACCCCCACATCTCAAACCATCATAGATCTAATATTGGCATCGGACAAATCAAGAATAAAAAGGAGTGGAGTCATCGAGTGCAACGTAAGTGACCATAACTTGATCTTCTGCACTCGAAAAATTCATGGACCTGCAGCTGAGGGTCACACCACAATCATCTGCAGATCCATGAAACAATACTCCCCCGAAGCGCTAACAACAGCTATGGAAAAATATAATTGGTCAGACATGCTAAATTGCTCCTCGGCCGAGGAGACCTGGGCATGTTTTAAACCTGCGTTTCTATCTGCAATTGATAGCATAGTACCCACAAAGGTGGTCAGGGTCAGAGCACGTACAGAGCCTTGGATGAAAGGGGAAATATTGGATGCAATTAAGATGAGAAACAAAAGCTACTCTGAATATAGAAAAACTAAAAGCGAAGAACTTCTTGAGAAAAGCAAAAAGCTACGAAATGGAGTTAACAAAATGATCAAAAATGCTAAAAATAATTATTTAAACGAGAATATCGAGGCAAACAAAAGCCACCCACAAAAACTGTGGGAGGCTTTAAAGCAATTAGGATGCAGTAACAAACTACAAACAAAAAACGCAAACATCTGTATTATGTCAAGTGGTACACTCATTACCAACAAGCTGGTGGTGGCAAACAGTTTTAACAGTTTTTTCACAACCATAGCCACTCAGTTGGTCAGCAAACTACCCCCGCATTCAGGTATGTATGGTGCTGACCACATCCAAGCGCACTATGAGAACCTAGGTGCAAAAAAAGACGCTTTCTCATTAAAACCGGTAAAAACAGATGATGTGCTAAAAAAACTCATAGCCCTCCAACCAAACAAGGCCACTGGCCTTGACAATATACCCACTAGATTCCTCAGAGACGCAGCTCTCTCCATTACGCCAATAGTAACCCATATTACAAATTTATCCATTAGCCAGTGTCACGTCCCTCGAGATTTCAAACAGGCAAGAGTAATTCCGCTATGTGCCTGTAATTGCAAGTTGTTCCTGTTCGCTGATGACTCAGCACTCCTGATTTCGGGAAAGGACAAATTGCAGGTCGAGGAAGCTCTCAGCTCGGAAGTCACCAAAATCCGTACCTGGCTTACCGATAACAAACTATCACTACACCTCGGTAAAACAGAATCCATTCTTTTTGGTTCCAAACATTCTTTAAGTGGGATGAATGTAGACGATTTCAAGGTCAAAGTTGATGACACAGTAATCTCTAGCAAAGATGAGATTATCTATTTG
Source organism: Gymnoscopelus microlampas (assembly GCF_963454915.1). NCBI lineage: Eukaryota > Metazoa > Chordata > Actinopteri > Myctophiformes > Myctophidae > Gymnoscopelus > Gymnoscopelus microlampas. Next base: position 1,719,522 of record NC_139951.1, read on the forward strand.
GGATGTATACTTGACAAATACCTGTCTGGTGATAGCATGGCAACAAAGGTGATCAAAAAAGTTAATCAAAGAACAAGATATATTGGCAGAATGTCCACTTTTGTCAACAATAATGCCCTCAGGACCCTTGCCGGGGCCCTCATTCAGCCCCTCTTTGATTATGCATGCACCTCGTGGTACTCCAACATCAAAATGCCACTAAAGATTAAGCTCCAAACCTCACAAAACAAACTGATCCGACTACTTCTCGGCCTGGGGCCGATGACCCACCTTTTTCCCACACACTTTGCTAGTCTACGGTGGCTCAAGGTAGAAGACAGGGTTAAACTACTAAAAATGGGATTGACTTTTAAGATAGTCAATGCAACTCTGCCCTCAGTCCCTGCAGTACCCGCATACCTGTCTAATTACCTCCAAAAAATCACTCACAACCACAATACTAGAGGGAGGGCTAACAACGATCTGATACCACCCACCCACAATACAAACTTGGGTAAATTCTCCTTCTATAGCACTGCCACTGAAGTGTGGAACTCATTGCCCCCTTCCCTTAAGACTTGTAGCTCGCTGATATCCTTCAAGAATGCTCTGAAGGTTCACCTCTCAGGAGGCCAAAGGCGGAGGTAGTAGTTACCACTGCTACCTTAAACAGGCGAGAGGTGATCACCCCCCGGCCTTTAAGTTAACCCCCCCCCCATTTTTTACATATAGTCTTTTCCATTTCCCAATTTCTTCCCCCCCCACTTGTTCTTAATAGTTTTGTTTTGTTTTTTAATTATTATTAACGTGATGATATTAAATGTTTTTAAAATTGTGATGACTAGAAGCTCGCCCCCGCTACGCGGGGGCTCGCGTCTAGCCCGCGGCCACGCCCACGTAGCGCCCGCGGCCACTTGGCAACTCATATAAGTGGCGTAGCGTCATGAGGGTCAGTGGGGCCGTGGCTCGGTCAGTGAAGACCCTGTAGTGCGGATGATATGTGGCATAGAGGGGCAGATTGTAAATCCCCAGAGGAAACATCCGTGGGCTACCATTGGTTCAGCGATGTGTGCGGTCGCCCTGCGGCCCCCCCTCCTCCACCAATGTGCAGTATTGAGAGCCCTGACGTCACAACAATTGGAGCGATGGGCACTGCACTGTGGTTGTTAGGGTACACCTAGGGCCCAGGTAGAACCCAGTTAAAGCCTGCATGGGCAAACCCAGGTAGGACCCGCCTTGGTCCCACATAAACATGGGTAGTTGGGGCCCACCTAAGGGCCAGGTAGAAGCTACTTATAGCCTGCATGGGCATCGCAGTTGGGACTGAAGTGGATGCCGCTGACATTGCTGACATGGGGTCCATATGGTTTAGCCCACCTTGAAACCATATGGGAACTACGCTGGCATGCTGGCTGTAATGCAAACGCTGCATCATACCTGCAGTGTGTAGTTTGATGTTGTGTGTGTAGCAGATATACCTGCAGTGTGTAGATCAATGTCCATATGAAAGTCAATGCCCAGCAGTGTTTTTTTTCCCCAGCAGAGTTTCTAGTGTCTCTGTCTCTCTCTGGAAGAGGTTGCACATGAACTCTGCAGCCGCACTGAGGCGCTCCAACACAAACACTCTGACATTAAGCTGCTTCACACAACAAACATCAGCACGACGCTGCTGTTTGTCCAAAAGACACAATATCTCCTCTCCCACCGACGTCATGTGTTCATTTATCGACAGCCGTACAGACTCCTTTTGACACATTTTACCTCGTTTATCCAGCTCTCACTGACTCATCGGGCTGTTATTTTGCTGCGATCAAGTCAACGATGTGAGAGATTAGCTATCACAGACGGACGGACAGGGGGTGAAACATAGTCTTGCGCCATGCCTTTCGGCCTGGCGGAGACAATAAAAAAAGGAAAGTAAAGGAAATGAGCATTTCTGCAACAAAAGTAGTCAACAAACTATACTATGAAAACATGGGCCACATTGTCAAAGAATGTAAGAAAGAGGCAATCATGTAGAAAATAGCCGATCTACAAGCTTACAAAGCCTCTCAACGTGAGGCGTTTTGAGCTTGTAGATCGGCTATTTTCACAATATGTACTTGTGGAACGGAGTCAAACAGAATGGGGGGGGGGGTCCCCAGATCAAGTACGTTTATTTGGGGGGGGGGGGGGGGGGGGGCAGCGTGAAAGGGTTGATAAGCACTGCTGTAATCGGAGCGAAATTATCTGAAATTACTACATGACCATAATGCAGCCTAACATGCGTTGCACGGGGCGGTCCTGCCATTACGTTAGTTACTGTAGTTGCTGTGGAGCTACATAGTTCTCCAGAAGACACACACAAACATACACCATCTACAATGGACTAACTGAGCAGCAATATTGACATTCACCACACGAACGTGCATTGTTGACAAAGTGATTGCACAGCCGCTGCAGGCATGACAACCACGTTAGCGTTAGCGACATGGCAGCTATCACAGCGCCCTGTCCGTCGTCGCTGCAGGGACTGACTGTCATGGCTCCAGCAGTAACAGCAAGCTGTCTGCGATGCCATTGTCTGGAGACTGCTCTTAGCGTGACACGACCAATGAGAGTGAGCGCTGTAGTTGTTGCTAAGATACGGTGGCGTCTCTGCCCCATAGCTTGTAGATCTCTCACGCATGATTGGCGTAGGCTGCGTTGCCAGGTCTGACTGTTTGTATAAGCGATTTTGGGCTTATTTGGGTGCACTTTTGGGCTCGTTTCCATAGACCACGGCAGCGCTTATTTCTTTCCCGTGACCGATGTGGCAAAAAAAGTGCAAAACGAACCATCCGGAAGTAAATTGCAAGATGAAATATATAGCACTTTTTGATTATTAGAGAAGGAGACACATGTGAAGGTTGAAAATGAAAGGTAGGAGATTATATAGTTTTTCATGAGGGATTTTTGTAGCAAGTTGTGAGAGAATTGGGCCACTCCTGTGGGCGGGGGGCTGATTAGAACCATTGGGGTTTGAAAGGAGACGCTCTCTGTTTGAGTGGAAAGATATTAAATGTTTTATATGTCTTTGAATTGAGCACCAAGGACCTTCAACGGAAACAAGGCCGCAAGGTCTTTTTTGGAGTGTTCCTTTTGGACAGTTTTGTTGTATGTACTTGTGCAGTACTGCTTGTTCTTTTTCTTATGTGACTGTACTTGTACCATCCTACAAATGCTTGTTCAATAAAATATTCAATCAATCAATCAATGTCAGTACTTTTTCCACCACTGGTGTTATGAACATAACTGACTATGGCTTGGCTGGAGGTGTTCAACGTGGCCAACATGAAATTGTGCAAAGACACCCGATTTAATATTTTGAGAGCAAAAATAAGAAATATTTAACAAAATAATATATAGAATGAAAAAAATGGGGATTTTTAAAATCTTGTCCCCTCACCCAAGAATCCTGTCAGCGTCCCTGGGGACAACTGTACCCTTCATCCCTGCCAATCAGCTTCCCTCCCTGGCGGTGATGCGCCAAGGACTTAGCCTCTGAATTTAGGAACCGTATATTTGTCGCTACAGTGGCCCAATCAGCTGTTCTGTTTTATCTTCTTCAATGAGATGTGTCTGAGTCTGTCTCCGGCTTGAGACAGTATTTAGGCATACATTTAACTTTGAAAAGTTAATCTGTGTAACTTAAGTAAATATTATTTACCCTATCACCAGTGAATCATTTTTAGGCTCTCCATTTTTCACTCGAGAGTGTAAATGTACCATAATCATTTCCTAACCCCGTTTGTGTGCCTAATTCAAGCTCACCGCTACAGCAATCGCGCTGCTTTATTGTCATTGTCATAAGATTTTACATAATGGTTACATTTCCCAGTTACCCATTCACGTTCCCAGTTATAGCCTATATTATTATCTTACTAAATGGTGAAGCGTAGCACTAGCTAACATGTGAGGTTTGAGTGGGATTGAAATGTTAATCGATATTTAAAAGACAATGGTATCCCCGCAGCGTGTGGGAGAAGGTGTCATAGTGTGTGGAGCTCTGGTGGAACTCTGAGGGGAGACATTAGCCAATGTAATAGCAGGAAAAAACGGGTGAATTTGATCTGAAGTCTGGTAACCGCCTTCCATTCCGACATCCCACTACTCCGACTATGTGGCTTCCGCGTGCGGTTATGGTTAGGGTTAGGTATAGGGTTAGTAACCGTCGGAAAGGCGACATGTCGGAAAGCCGACATGTAACCCTGAAGTCTGTATGTGTGGTAGTTGGTCTTACTGCCGTCATGCGAGTGTTAATTCAATTGCGGTGCATGCACACTGTGTGTGTGTGTGTGTGTGTGTGTGTGTGTGTGTGTGTGTGTGTGTGTGTGTGTGTGTGTGTGTGTGTGTGTGAGTGAGAGTGAGCGAGCATGTGTAACACACAGTGAAACAACACTCAAGGTGTTTTAGATTGAGCAGTGTTGTTCAAACAGGATCCCATCATATACACAATGTCAAATAGCAGATATACAAGCTCACTTGTACAATGCGTGAGTTTTTACATCTGCTATTTTCATGTGATGCATTCTGAGAGTGTAAATAGTTTTGTTACATGTAGTATAAACACATATGAATCATGTTTAAGGTCTCATGCTTGAAAACCCTTTGTTTTTTCTATTAAATAAGACAATAGAGTGCAGTGTGTCAGCCTTGTTCAGCAGTGATCAGGTATGTTGCTGGTGTTGTTGTGGCTGCACATACCGGTAGGGCGGACCGGCCCAGGGCAGCGGTACCCCAATAATTCGAAGCAAACCAAAGCAAGACAAACACAATGAACTAGCACTAGCATACAGAAAAGGGGGGTTACCATTGCCACTGGGCGGTATAATGGCAGCTATTCTACATGTTACTTTATGTAAAGTAGACAGATCAGGAAGATGCAGGACTCAGTCGTCAGGAACCAAACTCCATACTTTATTGTAGATCTCATCACAGCGGAGAGAGACTAGTGTCTCCATCCAGCGCTTCCCCCATCACCCCCCAACACCAATCTCTCCCAGACATTTATACAATCAGGAGAAGTACAGATGAGGTAACAACAGATGGTCACTCCTTACATGGGCTTTATTCTATAACTGACTCACCCAGAGTCAGTATGTTTGAAATAGGTTTGCATGTGTCGACTGTTTGTAAAGGAGTTTGTCAGGGAGAGGAGTTTAACAAGGAAGAACAGGTGATGATTGTTGCATCTACTAATACATCCAATTAATCAATACCACAATGACTGTTATATGAATTTTATCCACCACATTCGACCCCTTAGCGGCTTAGCGCATAAATATAAAGTATTTATGTCCTATAAAAATAGAGAAAATTCATAGAATGACAGAACATTATGAACAACAGTTCATACAGTGTGGATGTTTTTTGCACTAGCCCACCTGAAATGCAGAAAATACAACACATGTATCAGACACAGGCACAATCTCCTTCTCATGTGTCTGCCTGGTTCACAATTACTGGACATTACAACATCCTGCTGTTAGTCCCTTTCAAAATAAAAGTTGAGCTTCAGAACCAGACACAACTCCATTGAGACACCCTGCCATCTCCTGACGCAAAGTGGTACTGCACTACAGACTAGTGTTACATGAACTAGTGTTGCTTGAACTGTATAGGACAATAAAATAAAAATACAATAAAACATGTGGCCAGATATGTTCCATATCGCCACATATTCAACAATTCTACAGTAATGGTTACAGAGAAAGTCAACCATTTTTTCCCCACACTTCACTTCTTATGTATTAAAAAATAATTGGACCTTTTGGCATACTGTATCTTTGATAATGCTATGCTCTTTGACATTTGTTAAACAACTGATGCAGCTTGTAGATTTATAACATTTTTTGGAAATGTTATATCTGATCTGCAGCTTGTAGATCTGCCTTTTTTTTTTTTTTTTTTAAGATTGCTTCTTTTAAATACTATTATGGTGGTGTAGTTCCACACTACAAACCTCATAGCTTTATTGCATCCCTATTTAGTAGCTAGTTAAGACCCAAATGTACCCATCAGGCAGGTAATTGACCCTTTGAAAAATAGAACTATCTCGGCCTGTCACCGGTCTCTGTTTTAGACTCCATATGATCTTGTTGAAGTTCTCAATCGAAAATTAATTTAATTTAATTCAATTAAATAAAAATTTTGTGAGTAACTTTCACGGAATAATGGATTGACCAATGGTCAAATAATGGTCGGAAATACATGTTCCCTTACCCCCCATAGTTTGTGAGTACTTTCATAGAATAATGGACTGACCAATGGTTCTGCAGAAACCATCGGCCGGACCCATGATCCGGAAAGCTGCACACACACTTTTTGCTATACAGTAAAATGTAATACTCAACCGAGGTACAGTTTAACCTGTCTTACTCTCTCCTGCCTTAAAGGGTTAGTTCAGATCTTTTGAGTATTTTCTGTAGGAAATACTTACCATTAATGTAGTGGTTGCAAAGGTATTGCCCGAGTCCCGTAGTCAGAGTTATGGTCCGTTTCTGATAAATATGAAGTAGTTCCAGTAGATTAGTAGATTTGGTGGGGGGCACTCATTAAAAATAAATACATTTAAAAAACTAATGTCATTTGTATTGCTGACCCAATTTTACCATATAGAGCAGGTTTCGTTCAATTTCGACCCCTCTGTCACATGGTACTAATGTTTGTGTCCAGAATCACTGCGCCGCGGCAGCCTACTCACGCACAAAATATATGACACAAAAAATAGTACCATGTGACAGAGGGGTCGAAATTGAACGAAACCTGCTCTACTGTATATGGTAGAAATAGGTCAACAATACAAATGACGCTAGTTTTTTAAATTTATTTATTTTTAATGAACGGCCCCCACCAAATCTACTAATCTACCGGAACTACATTCATATTTATCAGAAACGGACCATAACTCTGACCACGGGACTCGGGCAATCAATTAATACCTTTGCAACCACTACATTAATGGTTAGTATTTCCCACAGAAAATACTCAAGAAATCTGAACTAACCCTTTAATACTATCTCCATCAGTCACGCAAAAAATATTATTAGTTACCACATTATTTAGTTACCACTTTTAGGTATTTTATTTTAAATATATCAACATGTGGAATTTGCTACCGAATGGATTTTTCCTCACAGTATGGCATTATCAACACACCATGGTATTTTCATCACTCGGGCATTAGTTTGTTTTTATTATTTTTGTGGTAAATACAATATAAAAAGTACAAACGACATTACATGCCCTCATTAGCATGCACTCACGATGAAGAATATTTTATGTACATTGGTGTATGCCTTCAGCAATATAGACAGCATAGTTTTACTGAGGTTAAGGTTAGGTTTAGGCATAGTTTTACTGAGGTTAGGGTTAGGTTTAGGCATAGTTGTACTGAGGTTAGGGTTAGGTGTAGGCATAGTTTTAATGAGGATAGGGGTTAGGGTTAGGTTTAGGCATAGTTTTAATGAGGTTAGGGTTAGGTTTAGGCATAGTTTTACTGAGGTTAGGGTTAACTTTTTATTATTCTTTTACCACAAAAAACTATAAAAACCTGACAAATTCTATTAGCTATTAATACTACTAGACCATACCCGGTGAAGTGTGCAGGCGAAAGTAGTTGCAAAAGTGGGGTTATTGCGCGTCCCATCGTGGCGCCCCCCTCCCCCCCGCGCGTCCCATCGCAGCCCCCCGTCCCATCCCGTCGCGGACCCCCCGGGTCCCGTCGCAAACACACACACACACACACAACCGTTCGGTCGCGTGGCGATCCCCCTCCCCCAACACACACACACACACACACACACACACACACACACACACACACACACACACACACACACCTGGTGTTTGGTGTGGCGGCTGTTATGGAAGCGTTGAGGAAAGAAGAATCATGGGGACCAGGTTTATGTGCACGGTGTGTCCTGACTATGTCCTGTGTTCTGCTTGTCAGTTCACTGGACTTCATAAGGAACATCTTCTGAGGCCCATCCCACCTCCATTCCTGGAGGTGGGAAGAATATATCCTTCTTCAGAATATATCCTTCTTTTGAAAACTGCTGCAAATGCAGAAAACAAAGGAATGTTGAAAAGAACAATACAGTCATTGGTGTTTCATCCCCCAATGGTCCTGATGATGCAGGAACAGCTGAATGATGATGATGATGATGATGATGATGATGATGATGATGATGATGATGATGATGATGATGATGATGATGTACTTGTTACTTGCTCAGTGGATACCTTGTAGGAAGTGGCTGATGATATGTATCTTTGACTGTGTTAGGGTAATATGTTAGATTTTCCACAGATGCCATGGCATTTAGATATTATGATGGGGCGGCCATAGCTGAGTGGTTAGTGAGCCCGCCTAGGGAGCCAGAGGCCCTGGTTGCCCCAGGTTCGATTCCAGGCCACACCAGCATATGTGTCGACACATGGAAAAATACCCCCAGGGGTGCCCGAGAGGGGGGGAGGATGAGCACCCCAATCTGACGGATCCAAGAATACCGACCAATGGCGACGGCCAAACGACTACGACCGCAGTATGCAGATGCGGGAAAATCTGCAAAAACAGCCGTGGCCTCAAGATTCATCAGGCCAGGATGAAGTGTTTGGTGGAGGAGAGCATGTCACAGCGCACAGATACCACATCTGATGAGACGCAGGAGGAGCCGGGCCAGGAATCACCCCACAAAGCCCAGAGCCTCCATGTGGCATCACCTGTTCCCCCAATTCTGCCCCTGGCGAAGGTTCGAATCACGACAGTTTGGGAGCAGTTTGACGAGGACGTCGATAAAGTGCTCGAAGCATCTGCAAAGGGAAATGTGGATCGAAGGCTGCAGACAATGACGACCATCATCATTAGTCTGGCCCAGGAGAGGTTCGGTGCAGAGGAGAAGAGACCAGCTCGGACTCCCTATGCCATGAACCGAAGGGCTGCTGAGATCCTTGCAGACAGGAAGATCTGGGCCAGTGCGATATCCTTGTAGAACCACCACCTCCTACCAAGGATTTCAACACCAAGGAGCCACTTCTGAAAGAGGTCCAGGAGGTTGTGAAGAAGGCCAGAGCTAGCTCAGCCCCCGGACCAAGTGGTGTCCCGTATAAGGTCTACAAGAACTGTCCATTGCTACTCAAGCGACTCTGGAAGATGCTAAGGGTCATATGGAGGAGAGGGAAGGTGGCTCAGCAGTGGAGATTTGCTGAAGGTGTCTGGATCCCCAAAGAGAAGGATTCCAAGAAGATCGACCAGTTCAGGATAATCTCACTGCTGAGCGTGGAAGGAAAGATCTTCTTCAGCGTAGTAGCAAGGCGTCTGGCGGACTTCCTCTCCAGTAACAACTACATAGACACGTCGGTGCAAAAGGGAGGGATCTCAGGAGTACCGGGGTGTCTAGAACACACTGGAGTGGTGACTCAGCTCATCCGGGAAGCCAGGGAGACCTCACTGTGCTGTGGTTAGACCTAGCCAACGCATATGGCTCCATCCCACACAAGTTGGTCCAGACCACCATGACCAAACACCATGTGCCACACCATGTTGTGGACCTGATCCTGGATTATTATGACCAGTTCAGGATGAGGGTCACTGCGGGAGAAGTAACATCAGAGTGGCACAAGTTGGAGGTGGGGATAATCAGCGATGAACATGATTGTGAAGTCTGCGGAGCCAGAGTGCCGGGGCCCAAGGACCCAATCAGGGACGCGCCAGCCCCCAATCAGGGCGTTCATGGATGACCTGACAGTCACCACAGAGTCCGTGCCAGGATGCAGGTGGATCCTCCAAGGGCTGGAGAGACTCATCCGCTGGGCTCGGATGGGATTCAAACCAGCAAAGTCTAGATCTCTCGTGGTGAAGAAGGGCAAGGTCACAGACAGGTTCCGTTTCAACATCGAAGGGTCAATGATACCATCAGTCTCAGAGAAGCCGGTGAAGAACCTGGGCAAAGTCTTTGACAGCAGCCTCAAAGACTCCTCCTCTGTCCAGGCAACCTGCCAGGAACTGGACAGCTGGCTTCGAGCAGTGGATAGATCTGGCCTCCCGGGCAAGTTCAAAGCATGGATATACCAGCATGGTATATTGCCAAGGATACTCTGGCCGCTACTTGTGTACGAGGTCCCTATCTCCACTGTGGAGACCCTGGAAAGGAAAGTCAGTACCTGTCTCAGGAGATGGTTGGGGTTGCCCAGAAGCCTCAGCAACATCGCCCTCTATGGGAACACCACAAAGCTCCGGTTGCCCCTGAAGTCTTTGGAAGAGGAGTTCAAGGTGACACGGACACGAGAGGTGCTGATGTACAGAGACTCAAGGGACCCAAAGGTGGCCCAGGCAGGGGTGTTGGTGAAGACCGGAAGGAAGTGGAGTGCCCAGGCAGCTGTGCTGGACGCAGAATCACGATTGCGTCACAAAGATCTGGTGGGAGTGGTGGCCCATGGCAGAGCAGGCCCGGGGATGTTCCCAACACCACCTCGTCACAGGGAGTGTAAGGGGAAGGAGAAGCGCAGGCAGATACAGGAGGAGGTCAGGACTGCCGTGGAGGAAGGAAGGACAAGCAGAGCGGCTGGTCTGAGGCAGCAGGGGGCCTGGACCAGATGTTCAGGAAGAGGCACTCTTGAACACATTTTGAGCTGCTGCCCAAAAGCGCTCGGCCAGGGCCGCTACACCTGGCGTCACAACCAGGTACTGAAACCGATTGCAGAAGCCATCAGCAAAAGGATCTGCGGCCCTGGCCGAGTGTGCAATAACACCTGCGCAATCGCTTTTGTCAAAGCAGGAGATCAGCCAAAGGCAGGTCGTAAAAAGCCATCAGCCGGGATCCTGGCAACAGCCCAGGACTGGCAGCTCTCTGTAGACCTGGAGAAGCAGTTGCGGTTCCCCCAGCATATAGTCCGCTCCGCCCTGAGGCCAGATATCGTTCTGGTCTCAGAGAGCACAAAGAACATCGTAATTATGGAGCTGACAGTGCCATGGGAGGACCGCTTGGGGGAGGCCCATGAAAGGAAGAGGACCAAATACGAACATCTGGTCATTGACTGTCGTGCGCAAGGCTGGAAGGCAAGGTGTATGCCCATCGAAGTTGGCAGTAGAGGATTTGTGGGGCACTCTCTCCACAAAGCCCTAAGTGCCCTGGGCATCACAGGAACATCAAGGAGCAGAGCCATCAAGAACATCACCGAAGCAGCTGAGAAAGCCTCGAGATGGCTCTGGATTCGGAGAGGAGAACCATGGGGACGTGAATGCCACCTGAACACAAGTCACGGCCTGATCAGCCGTGGCTGGGTCGCCTGAGTAGGATGTCTGATGTTTGAAAGACCCGAAACATCTGATGATCTCAGGTAACATCACTGATGATGTGTTCAGGTGCATCAGAAGAATCTGATGTATTAAAGAACCGATGAAATGAAATTTGTCCCTGAGCAAGACTCTTAACCCCTAATTGCTCACAGGTTCTCATTGGAAACAAGACCGCAAGGACTTTCATGAACGACCTGTTAAAAGGAATTATCCTTATCCTTATTATGCTGTTTATATAGTATATGCTATATTACATAGTGTATTATTTAAACAGATGTTAGGTTTTATGTTTACCTGTTATCCTAGTTTCCTATATTCTGGACTCTATTGACTTGACCTCTGGCCTTGTTGTAGGTCTGGTACTTAAAGTCGTGAGTTCAAAATTTCAAAATTTTAACTCTGTAGAATATTCACATTTATGCTAAATGTTTTAGGTCTTTCTGAAAGTTATTTCATGGGGACTCTGTAGAACTCCACAGGTTCCTGATGAGGTGGAGCCCTTCACTGGAGAGCTACAGTCCCTCAGTCTAGAAGACCAGACACCAGGGAAAATGGAGACAGTTCTTCAAGGTAGGACCATATGTTATTATGAATGAGTATTATATAAATGAAGGACCTCAGTAGTATAGTAGGACACCATAGGGCTAGCATGCTAAGCTAAGATGCTAACATGCTAATAGCGTTAGCATCCGCCATTTTGTTTTAAGACGTCATAGGGCTGTAGGACACTATTATGCTAATTTACAAGCTCAGATGAGACAATGGACTGTATTAAAACTATGAGAGGGGGATTCCCACTAGCCCCCACCCTCCTCACAGGATACAGGACATCACACCATACTGTACCCCCCATCATTGTTCTCATCCCTTGGTTTTTCACACCTATATGCTAGAAGTTGGTTCTTCTAGCATATAGGTGTTAACATTAATGTAACTCTACCATTACTGAACTCGAACAAAACTCAAGCATAACTGTAACTCTGACATTACTGCAACTCTGATAGTACTGTAACTCTAACATAACTCTAATATATCTCTAAAATTATCGTAACTCTGACATTACTGTGACACTAACATAACTTTAACTCTAACATTACTGTAACTCTGCCAATATTGTAACTTTAACATTACTGAACTCTAACAAAACTCTAACATTACTGTAAGTCTAACATTACTTCAATTTGGAAGTGCCTATTTGAAAAATGGAGCAATGTTTTATTTGGGTTCTGAAAGGAAAATCTGTCAAATAAATGTTTCAAAAGTGAATTGGAATTGAATATCAGATTATACTAAGATCCCCCGACCCATTTTGGAGTCAGGGCATCTTATGTATTATTTGTTTTTCAATTGGAATAGGCGTCTGAAAAGTATATTTTACTGATTTTCGTTTCAGAACCTAAATGAAACATTGCTTCATTTTTTAACTTTTCTTGTCTCCCCTAAAATCTGGAAGATGGCCCATTTTTCTGATATTCTCATTAGTATTTTGGCATGTTTTGATTTGGGACTGACACTGAACAAAGCTATTAAAAAAGTTTTTTGCCATTTTTTTCATCCCAGACCAAAAATCTAATAATGGCTTCATTTTTCCAATTTCTAGCCTACAAAAAAAAATCAGGAAAATGCTATTTATTTTCTGATATTCTGCTTAGTTTGGTGTCTTTTGATTTGGGACTGACACTGAGAAAAGCTCAAAATGTTTTTTTTCCCCCCATTTTTTCATCCCAGAATAAAAATGAAATAATGGCTTAATTTTTCCAATTTTCTAGCCCACCAAAAAAACTGAAAAATGCTCAATTTTTCTGATATTCTGATTAGTATTTTGGCATTTTTTGATTTGGGACTGACAAAGGAAAAAGCTCTGTATTTGTCTTTATTTTTCTTAATTCATCTGGAATCTAAAAGCCTGAAATGGTTATAATTCAAAATGTCAGTCATCTTTTAATCTACCTTTTTCATCAAAACAAAGAAGCCATGTGACCATGTGTCAAAGCACATGGTCTTTGTCTTTCAAAGTAAAAGTTGTAGTCTAACATGCACGCAATAGGATCTACAGTCATTAACACCACATGTAATGACTGTATGATGTGTTTTTTAATGCATTTTCTGTCATTTTTTTTCTCCTTACAACTATATACTTGTGGTGTGGAAGCTCCACCATCAGGGGGACCTGGCTAAGATATACATGCACTTAATTTAGGAGAGAATATCTCAACTGTTCTTGGCTAATATGACCCCAGGGATCAACTTAGGAACTGTGACTAATTCTCTGTCCGGGACGAAATACCCGAACATGACCACGCCCTTTTTAAAATTACCATAACCGGTGCACTACTTCCAACATGGCTCTATCTCTATCGCTAGACCGTTGGAGCTACAGATTTACTGAGGCGCTCATGTTCAGAATACTTATGTTTAGGGAAACATAGTAAAGTGTAATATTTCTTATTTGATATTTTATGACAGAATAGCTAAAAAACGCAAAAGAAACTGCCAACATACAGATGTGCCATTTCAAAACTTCACATGTCCTGCCATCGCCAAGACAGTACATTTTCAGGGGATTCCCAGGGCAATAAGAGGGACAAAGAAGGGCATTTAAAATGCTGAATTATTTTGATGATCACTGCTTTTATGATGCTAATTAATTTGAGCAACTGGTCAAGGACCTCTTCAAATCACCTTTCGCCTCATAATGAGTCTGACACCTTCTTCAACACACATTATTTTGTTCTCATGTATATGGATGTCTGTTGAAGGGAAAAACGGGGGTGTGTAGTGACAACTTCTTTTCAGGGGTAAAACAGTGCCTTTTTAAGGGCAGAACAGGGAAGAAAAAATGCATTTTCAGGGCACTTTCAGGGAAAGAACAGTAACGTGTGAAGTTTTGAAGTGGCACATCTGTATTACAGTCCAGGGCTATACGAATAATTTTGTGTGAATCAGTCTAGAAGCACCTAAATTGATGTAACCTAGGGCATGCTCCAATGATTGAGCAAGGGTACCTGAGCCATCAATGCTCTGGGTCATCATTGTGGCCAAAGCGAAAATGGCTACCACCTGAAAAAGGTTTTGGCTAAAGCTTTGGAACCAGATGAGCTATAAATGAGAAAACTTGGTGTCTAAATCATGTTTTTTTGACAATTAGAAACATGTTGGAATGCTTATCTTTATGACTGGGTGTGGCTGGATCTCTATTTTGCATATTTCAAAGAAATATTAGTTTTGCAAATGTGTTTAACTTACCTTAGTGACATTTTTGGCAAACTTGGTGTTTACTTTATGCTTTTTGAGCATTAGAAACACATCGGAATGCTCATATTTATGATTGAATCCATCTAGAGCACTCTGACTTGCTTATTACAAATATGGCCACTATACCAAACATGTTATGTAACATCAAGTTTCATCCAGATTGAGTGTATACAGTAGTTGTAGGAATGAGTTGAGATCAAACCGCAGAAAACAAATGTCATTTTATCAAAACAACATAATATGACTATAGAATCCAAAGGATACAGCAACAACCAGTACAGTATGCACATCAATGCTCAGCATAAAGTGAATACTGTCATAATAGTCAAAGGTGTATGGAATTTGAACAATATGTTCAAATTAGAATCAGAAAAGTGAATTGCTAAACACCAAATCGTTGCTAGGAATGTGTCTTGGTGTTACTACAACAACAGAACAGCTCAACTGATACATACTGCACCACACACACAAACGCGCGCGCACACACACCAACATCAGCCTTCCCTGACTATGGGAAAAGGAGTGCATGTATCTCAAAGAAACTCTGGTCACCCTTACTTTGGAGCCTGAAAAGATCGACTTTCCACGTCCAAATATTGGAGTATATGGTCATCATCATATACTGTACGCCGGCAAGAGCCGTGGAGGCCACAGCAGAGTAGATGAATCCTGACAGTGGCTAGTGACTAGTACTGTATGATATCATCCTAGTCAATGGTGTATGGAATAGTAATACTATATAGTATTACACTTTATGCTGAGCATTGTTGAACATACTGTATTAGCTGTAGCTGTAGGCCTATCATCATAGGAATTAGTTCTACTGTTAAATCATTCTTGTTTCAATAAAATTACATCGTAAGATACATTGGTTGTTTCATAACATAGTAGCCATATTTGTGATAATCAAATTAGTGTCCTCTAGATAGATTAAATCATAAAGATAAGCATTCAAACATGTTTCTAATTGTCAAAAAACATGATTTAGACACCAAGTTTGCATTCATAGCTCAAAATGTGGTTCAAACGTTATAGCCAAAAACGTTGTCAGGTGGCGGCCATATTGGATTTGGCCACTATGATGACCCTGAAGGTCGCTGGCTCGGGCGCCCTTGCTAAATCATTAGAGCATGCCCTGGGTTACATCTGGGACAAATGTGGTGCTCTTAGATTGATTTGTGCAAACATATCCCTATGGCCCTGGACTGTAATACGTTTATTTTAGCTGTTCTGTCAACTATCAAATTAGAAATTTTACACTTTACTATGTTTACCTAATCTTAAGTATTCTGAACATTTTGAGTACCTCAGTAAATCTGTAGCTCCAACGGTTTAGCAGATAGAGCCATGTTGGAAGTAGTGCACCGGTTATGGTCATTTAAAAAAAGGGCGTGGTCATTTTTGGGTATTTCACCCCGGATAGAGAATTAGTCACAGTTGTTCCATGGGGTCATATTAGCCAAGAACAGTTGAGATATTCTCTCCTAAATTAAGTGCATACATATCTTAGCCAGGTCCTAGAAAGTGAAAGACCCCTGCTGGTGGAGCTTCCACACCACAAGTATATAGTTGTAAGGGGTTTACGGTTTTATGTCCCAGAAAGGTTTGATAGTATTGCAACATACTTTTGTGAGCCGTAGCTTTGATCTAAAAAAAAGACAACATCATACAGTCATTACATGTGGTGTTAATGACTATGTAGCTCCTATTGCTTACATGTTAGACTACAACTTTTACTTTGAAGGACAAAGACCATGTGATTAAACACGTGGTCATGTGACTTCTTTGTTTTGATGAAAAAGGTAGATTAAAAGATGACATTTTGAAAAACAAAGACAAAATATAGCTGCAAGCAGCGATAATACGGGGCCAGTGAATAGAGAGAGATAGAGACATGGAAACTAGGGGTGTGCCGATATATCGTCCCGCGATATATCGCGATACGTTTTCGCGACGATATGTATCGTTTTGGAAAAAAAAAATATCGTTTTTTTTTACAATCATAATAATCAGGCATGCAAACGACCCCGAAGTGAAAAGAGTGACAACATGTTTTTTTTTCGGGTCAGGTGTCATACTATTTGGATTCAAAACGGCTATTGTAGCTGAAAAGCTACAAGTTTGCATGTCTGAATAATGCAAAAACAGAATTATTTGTTTGCATTTTCTTTTTTTCTCCTCCATATATTTTCATAATAAAAAAAGTGCGTATCGTATCGTATCGAAATCGTATCGAAGTTGTGAGCCAAATATCGTATCGTATCGTTTCGTGAAATTAGTGTATCGGCACACCCCTAATGGAAACGGAATAGATTGAAGAGAGAGAGAGTGACATGGAAACAATAGATTGATGAGAGAGAGAGATGGAAACATAATGGTTTGATTGGACATCTCAACCTACTGCCATTAACAGGATTCGAACTCTCAACCTTCAGACTAATAGGCTGCAACACTACCTATAGTGCTATAGCTTTGTCCAGGCTGATATTGTCTGTTGAAGATCATAAACTCTTGCCTTCGTTCATGAACCAAGCCCCTGTTTCACTAACACTAAGATCACTCGTTCACAAGCCATTTACCAATGAAGAAATTGTACATCTCCTCAGAACCAAAACTAATGAAAGTAGCCGATCTACAAGCTCACAAACCATGAAAAGTTGTGAGATTGTAGATCAGCTATTTTCAGAATGAAGTATGTCATACGTAAAAAACGTACTCTCAAATAAGCATTTCAGGTTATCTTTACCATTTGCACATGTATTCATTGATACAGTCATGTTGTTTGCAATTCAACTTAAATTAAGTCTACATCAAGTGCGGCTTGAACTGGCGACCTTGAGATTGTGAGGCATTCATTTAAGGGAGACGCCATTGGCCCAACAGACAAGTAACTGTGAAAAAGGAGATCACACAGATGATACAGTTTCACGCAAATAGCTGAAAAATCCTGGGTTTAAGTGTTTTTCAAACTGCTCAAAATTGCGGACAATCTAAGGGCGGAGCTTAATGGTCAAATCGATACGTGTGTTCCTCATGAGTCAAGGCACATGTGTAAGCAAGTTTCACGACTTTCGGCCAAACGAGGCATGACTTATGCCTGTTTAAAGTCTGCATTTTCAAAAAATTGCTATAGCGCCCCCTTTTGGCCAATTGGAGTAAGATTGGTTTCAGTGATATTTGGAATGACCCTGTACATTTCTGCAAAGTTTCAAAGAAATGTGAGTCTGCATGTATGTTTTAGGCACAGATGAATAATTTTCATAAAACTGTAATAGTTAAAATCTATCTCCTCCTGGGATTTTTGAGCAATCTGCACGAAACGTTTAACACTTGAACTTTGGACCTCTGCCTACAAAAATTTCCAACGGATTTTCCATAAGTGAAAAAATGCAGAAGTTAGGAGCCAATGACTGTTTTTCATATAATTCAAAATGGTGGGAGATCTAAAGGTCAGAGGTCAAAAGTCAGACCACGAAAGTTGTCGGGCATGAAGAGACGCATGTGTGTATCAAAGTTTCATGGTTGTAGGTCAAACAGGGCATGAGTTGTACCTGTTCAAAGTTGGCACTTTCAATTGAGTGCTATAGCGCCACCCTTTGACGAATGAGTGTGAGAATTATTTCTTGGTAGTTTTTCATGAGCATCTACCATATGGCCGAGTTTCGTAAAAAGCGTATGCACGGTTAAGCCAGAACTGGCAAAAACAAGTATTTTTCAAACTGCTCAAAATTGCGGAAAATCTAAGGGCGGAGCTTAATGGTCAAATCGATACGTGTGTTCCTCATGAGTCAAGGCACATGTGTAAGCAAGTTTCACGACTTTCGGCCAAACGAGGCATGACTTATGCCTGTTTAAAGTCTGCCTTTTCAAAAAATTGCTATAGCGCCCCCTTTTGGCCAATTGGAGTAAGATTGGTTTCAGTGATATTTGGAATGACCCTGTACATTTCTGCAAAGTTTCAAAGAAATGTGAGTCTGCATGTATGTTTTAGGCACAGATGAATAATTTTCTTTAAACTGTAATAGTTAAAATCTATCTCCTCCTGGGATTTTTGAGCAATCTGCACGAAACGTTTAGCACTTGAACCTTGGACCACTGCCTACAAAAATTTCCAACGGATTTTCCATAAGTGAAAAAATGCAGAAGTTAGGAGCCAATGACTGTTTTTCATATAATTCAAAATGGTGGGAGATCTAAAGGTCAGAGGTCAAAAGTCAGAGGGTGAAAGTTGTTCAGCATGAGGAGACGCATATGTGTATCCAAGTTTCATGGCTGTAGGTCAAACAGGGCATGAGTTGTACCTGGTCAAAGTTGGCATTTTCAATTGAGTGCTATAGCGCCACCTTTGGACGAAAGATTGTGAGAATTATTTTTTTATCGTTTTTCATGACCATCTACCATATGGCCGAGTTTCGTAAAAAGCGACAGCGCGGTTCAGCCAGAACTGCGAAAAGTGGCAGAAGAAGAAGAAGAAGAAGAAGAAGAAGAAGTGACAGAATACTGCCAATAACAATACGTGTACAGAGCAGAGCTCTGTCCCCGTAAAAATACCGTCACACCTCACCTAAGTGACTATTTGGCTTAACCGTGTGGTCGCTTTTTATGAAACTCGGCAATATGGTAGAGGGCTATGCCAAATGGCTAAGAAACGAAACTCACAACTATCGGCCAAAGGGTGGCGCTATTTCACTCAATTGACTTTGAACAGGTACAACTCATGCCCTGTTTGACCTACAGCCACAAAACGTTGATACACACATGCGTCTCCTCATGCCTAACAAATTCCATACTCTGACTTTTGACCTCTGACCTTTAGATTTCCCACCATTTTGAATTGTATGAAAAACAGTAAAAATCTATCTCCTCCTGGGATCTTTGAGCAATCTGCACGAAACATTTTACACATGAGATTTGGACCTATGCCGACAAACTAGCAGAGCGGATTTTCCATAAGTGAAAAAATGAAGCTTTCATGAGCCAATGAATATTGCAGTTTTATGAAAATTATTCGTCTGCTAACACGTACATGCAGACTCACATTTGTTTGAAACTTTGCAATTATGTAGAGGGTCATTCCAAGTATCACAGAAACCAATCTTACTCCAATTGGTCAAAGGGGGGCGCTATAGCAATTTTTTGAAAATGCAAACTTTAAACAGGCAAAAGTCATGCCTCGTTTGGCCGACAGCCGTGAAACTTGCTTACACATGTGCCTTGACTCATGAGGAACATATCTATCACTTTGACCAGTAAGCTCCGCCCTTAGATTTTCCGCCATATTGAGCAGTTTGAAAAACATTTAAACCCAGGACTTCTGAGTAATTTGCGTGAAACTGTGTCAAATGTGTCAGCACCTTTTTCACCAGTTCAGGTCTGTTGGTCCAATGGCTTGATCGCTTAATCATCTGCCTTGAGACACAGGGTCGCTGATTCTAATCCCACCTCATGTAGACTTCATTATAATTGCATTGCACACAACATGACTATATCAATGAATACATGTGCAATTCTTAAAGATAACGTGAAATGCTTATTTGAAAGTAGTTATTTTCAATGTATGACGTACTTCATTCGCCCTTTTGTTTTGTTTTGTTGGATTCTCCTTTCTCACTGTCTGAGGCTGTGGATTGAATAGCTCAATCAATAAAGAATAGCTTCATGTTCCAAAGGTCCCCGGTTCAAATCCCACTCATTACAGTTTACATTTAAATTGCATTGTACAAAACATGACCCTGTTAATTCAGACATTTGCATTTAAAAAATAAATAACATGAAATGCTTTTTTGAGAGTAGTTGTTTTTTTATGTATGACATACTTTCTTGTGAAAATAGACGATCTACAATCTCACAACTTTTCAGATAGCAACACGTTGTGAGCTTGTAGATCGACTATTTTCACTAGTTTCCATTCCGAGAAGACATTGGTAAATGTTTTGTGAACCAGAGATCTAGAGTAGTTAGCGAAACAGAGGCGCGGTTCATAACGTACGGAAGAACCTATATATATCAACAGACACCATCAGGGAGGCCATATCTCTAGCTCAATGAGAAGAGAGGCAGCTTGTGAATCCATAGGTTGCTGATTAGATCCCTGTCCCCAACAATGTGTTGAAGTGATCATCATTGCGAATTCTTCGTTTTACAAATAGTGTTTCTTGAGGTTAGGTCATTGTTTTACTGAGGTGAAGGTGAGTGAGGGTGGGTGTAGAAAAGAGTCATCTAGTCAGCAACCTTCCTCCCATGGATTGGATCCACCCCTCTCACCTGCTCTCACTCATCACCAATCACACCTGTCTTCACTCACAACTCATTAGTGGCCTGGTGGCTTTTTCTTTGAAATAATGTTTAGTTTTTCAAATATTTAACTTTCAGCACCCAATGCCACACTATTGGCCATGGCCATTTAAAGGGTAGCAACAATAACAAACACATGAGTCTATACCTGTAACAATGCTCTATACACCAGGGAACCAGATTACTCATATGCAGTGTTGCCTTTGCCAGGATTTGATCTCATGACCTTGCGGTTCAGAGTCAAGAGCTCTTCCAACTGAGCTACCCAGACACAAGACACAACATACATGAACGTGCAACTTTTACACTACAGATTTTTTACACTACAGATTCGTTTTACATCACTCTCCGATTTAATCAAAACATCTAAGCTGTGTGATATATACATTTTGAGTTAATACCATTAATATCAACCTATGTCCCTCTGTACTCTAGCAATTAGTGCACCGGGTGATACCTAGCCTGTCAGTCATTGGCTCCTCAATGGTGCTGAAAAGTGTACATGTACATTTACTCAAGTACCAATACAAGTGCTTACAAAGCACAGTACAATTTTGAGGTACTTTTACTTTACTTTCAATTTGTGTTACTCCTACTCTACTACAATTACAGCATATGACAGCTTTAGTTACTTGTTACTTTGCAGATGTAATTATTAATACAACACCTACAGTAACCACATACAGCCGATCTACAATGTGACGCGTTATGAGCTTGTATGTATATAATAAGCAACCCATGCTGTATGATAACTTACCACACATGAAATCCAATTCTGTCTATCCAATGGCTCAGTCAGTACACTGTCTACCCGCAAGTCTGTAGGACCCTGTTTTTTTAACCAGTCCAAATATAATTTACTTAACAAAAATCATGACTTTGTTAATTAATGCATGTTCACATCTTCTCTCTCTCACTGCCTCTCTCTCTCTCTCTCTCTCTCTCTCTCTCTCTCTCTCTCTCTCTCTCTCTCTCTCTCTCTCTCTCTCTCTCTCTCTCTCTGCCTCTCTTTCTCTCTCTCTCTCTCTCTCTCTCTCTCTCTCTCTCTCTCTCTCTCTCTCTCTCTCTCTCTCTCTCTCTCTCTCTCTCTCTCTCACACACACACACACACACACTCTATCTCACTCTCTCTCTCTCTCTTTCTCTCTGCCTGCCTCTTCCTGCCTCTTCCTGCCTCTGCCTTTTCCCTCGAAACCGCTTATTGCTGCTTGCAGCTATATTTTGTCTTTGTTTTTCTTAATTCATCTGGAATCTAGAAGCCTGAAATGGTTATTATTCAAAATGTCAGTCATCTTTTAATCTATCCTTTTCATCAAAACAAAGAAGTCATGTGACCATGTGTCAAAGCACATGGTCAACTGGAACAAAGTACGTCCCAAGTCACCAGAAGTGTGTGGAAATATTCTGCAAGGACATAAGATCAGACATAAGTAGGGGCGGCCATAGCTGAGTGGTTAGTGAACCCGACTAGGGAGCCAGAGACCCTGGTTGACCCAGGTTCGATTCCAGACCAGGCCAGCATATGTGTCGATGAAATTAAATTTGTCCCTGAGCAAGACTCTTAACCCCTACTTGCTCACAGGTTCTCATTGGAAACAAAACCGCAAGGACTTTAATGAAAGACCTGTTAAAAGGAATTATCCTTATTCCAAACGGTGGCCAGAGGATGTTTTCTTACTTTTTAGTGGGATGTGTGTGTTCTTGACTCCTTGTGGCCTTGTTTTAATCAGAGCGCGAGAGCGCAGCTGAGACTAGTGCAGCACACACACACACACACACACACACACACACACACACACACACACACACACACACACACACACACACACACATACACACACTTATAAAAACTGGGCTGAGTGATGCAAAGTATTTGCATCACTCAGCCTTATATACGATTTAGAATTATCATAAACGTGTTTGAATGTTTCTCACTCGCAACTCCATGTTCATTCCTCTTAGCTTCAGTGAGTGACTTTGTGGACCAACCGCAGAGTTCCCTGATTAAGAGAGTGAGGATGGTTGCACCCACTATCCTGCAACGACTCCTTGATGAGCGGGTCATCACCAGTGAGGACTGTGCTATTGTGCTGTCTAGGCCCACCACTATGGATAAGATGAGGGAACTGTGGGATCTTTTGGATTCATGGGGGCAACAAGCCAAAGACATTTTCTACAAAGTTATTAAGGAAAATTACCCGTCTCTTCCCAATGAGCTGTAAGTAATTTCATTTAAATTAATGTGTATGGTAAACATTGTAATAGCTCACTTTTTAGTCCACATTGTTTTTGTTTAGTGTTGATATGAATCATTCTCTTTTATCTCCTCTTTCCTTTTCCAAGTCCCTGGCAAGTTCCCTGGCAAAGTCAAGTTCTGCTGTTCCTTCAACCACTGAGAAAAACACACAATCTAATTGTACTTCTGCTGCCAAGAAATGTGCCTCTCGATGAGGTAAACTATGTTATTTGTTAAGTAGCTAACATCCCAGAGACTTCAAATCTGTTTAGACTTTATATACTATACAATATATTGACTGTAGGTTTGGACACATTAACTATAGAAGTCCAACATTTATAAAAAGAGCAATGTCAAAATTCCCTTGTATTGACAGTAAGACTGGTGAAGTACCCTGAAAAGAATCTTCCCATATGCATTAAGAATGAATTAAATAATGTTGTGTCATTGCAGGTGAAAGTACAACATGAGCAGGCTGAACACATCAACATCTCCCCCTTCTGTGATCTCACCCCAAACCAAGTCTACAGTCTGCAATGCACTTCATCTGAAGTACAACCCCAGGTAGCACACATTAAAACTACAACCTCAGGTTATTGTATGGTAAAGCTGTGTGAGTAAGGAAAACTCGAGGTTACGTATGTAACCCCGGTTTCTTTATTCTCGGAGTGAGTCACTCACTATGGGATAACAGCGCCCTCAGGCAATGTGCAGAGCAAAATACAAATACACTCCCGGGCCAATACACTCCCGGCTGTGAGGGTCATGTCACGTGACCGGTAGATCGGGGGGGTACATAACCCCTCATGTGACTTAGGCACGCCCTCTAAAAAACAGCTCTCTGCACGCCAAATGCGCACAAAAAGGGGTGTTAAGTGAGTGACTCACTCCGAGAATAAAGAAACCGGGGTTACATACGTAAGCTTGTGTTTCTTAGCATCTCTCGTGAGTCACTAATATGAACTAATATGAGGGAAAAACAGGTCCTCCTCCCCTGGGACCCAGCCCAAGGCCGGTCCCAAGGGGACCTATGAGGAAGAAGCCGGGAGAGAGAACAAGGCCCTATGCCTGCTCACTTCTCCCCTAACTAGAGACAGCCGCTACACCCAGGACGGCGTGCGCCACTGATGACGCCACCACGTCCAGGCTGTAAACCGCAAAGGTCGAAGGAGACGACCAGTTTGCAGCATATGTGACCACTTACAGTGGTTTGGTACAGAAGTTGTGAGTTGCAAAACAGCCGAAAATGGGGAAATAAGTTTGATCTTTACGAGGCCAGGTTCTGCAGAGCAAGGGGGCCGGGCTGCCAGCATGGCTCCGTTTTGATATTGGCATTATTTTTCTTCTTCTTCTGCCACTTTTCGCAGTTCTGGCTTAACCGTGCATACGCTTTTTAACAGCCATATGGTAGTCATGTAAAACGATCAAGAAATAATGCTCATAGTTATTCGTCAAAGGGTGGCGCTATAGCACTCAATTGAAAATGGCAACTTTGAAGAGGTATAACTCATGCACTTTGCAGACATGTAGAGGGTCATTCCAAATATCACTGAAACCAATCTTACTCCAATTGGCCAAAGGGGGGCGCTATAGCATTTTTTTTAAGTCAAGTCGTGAAACTTGCTTACACTTGTGACTTGACTTATGAGGAACACGTGTATCACTTTGACCAGTAAGCTCCGCCACTTTCCGCAATTTTGAGCAGTTTGAAGAACAGTTAAACCCAGGATTTTTTTGCTATTTGCGTGAAACGGTATCATCTGTCTTCTTCTTCTTCTTCTTTCGTGTATCGTCATCATATGTCCAGCTTTGTGTCGTGTAGCCATGCCCTCGTCTCAGGTCCCACTCTGAAGAGGCCCTCCTCTGAAGGTGGTCTATGTAGGGGACAAGCGGTGATGATGTGGTTGGCAGTCTGCTCAGGCTCCCCGCACTCACATGCTGCACTCTCTGTTAGACCCCACTTCTTCATGGGTGCTTTGAACCAGCCAACCCCGGTGCGTAGGCGGTTCAGGAGGGTCCATTGCCGGCGAGGTAGGTCTTCTCCTTCAGCGCCATCTCCAGGGTCCCGGATATGGTGGTGTATGCGTGTCTGTCCTGCCTACTCCCACTCCTGCTTCCATGCCGCCGCCAGCCAGGCTTTAGTTGACAGGTCCTCCGGGATGGAAGTGAGCATCTCTTGGGCCGCCAAGTTGCCAATCGTGTTCCTGGGCTTTCCTTGCTAGGGCGAGGGTGGCAGCCTCTCGCCGTAGGCTGGCTGGCGCAATTCCTGCTAGGACTGGCAGGTAGAACACAGGGGTGGGTTTCAGGCAGCCAGTTATGATCCTTAGGGCGCTGTTAATGGCCGCATCCACCTTCTTGCTGTGTGGGCTTCTGCTCCATGTTGGGGCACAGTACTCGGCAGCAGAAAAGACGTGGGCTTGTGTGGAGATACGTAATACATTTGCGGAGGCACCCCAGGTCGTACCAGCGAGGCGACGGATGAGTGAGACCCTTGAGGTTACTTTGGCCCTCACTTCCTCGAGGTGTTGTTTATATGACAAAGTCCTGTCCAGGCGTACGCCAAAGTACTTTGGGGCCTGTTGGAACTCCAGGGGTTTGGTGTTCACGGAAATCTCCAACTTGTCGCTTCCTTGTTGCAGAGGTGGTATGCTGCGGACACCGTCTTCCCAATGCTGAGCTGCAGGCGCCAGCTGCGGTAGGCAGCCAAGATGCCCATGTCCTGGTTTAGGCCCTCTTCCACCGCCTTCCATGTTGCTTGTTGCAGCATGATGGCTAGGTCGTCTGCGTACCCGTACCTTCTGGATGTTGTTGCAGGTAAGTCAAGGATGTATATATTGAAGAGCATTGGTGAAAGAACAGACCCTTGTGGCACCCCGTTACTCAGCCTCCTGAGCCTGCTGCGCTGGCCGTCACTGGTCTGGAGGATGAAGCTGCGGTTTGACAGCATCTCCATGATGAAATTGACCATATGACGGTCCGGGATGGTTCTCAGCAGCTTCAAGTGGAGTCCGCGGTGCCACACGGTGTCATAGGCGGCGGTCAGGTCCAGTAGGACAACCCCTGCTTTTGCTTTGGCCTGGAAGCTTTCCTCAAGGTCTTGCGTGAGCAGGGTTACTTGGTCCACCGTTGACCTGCCCCGACGGAACCCACGGAAACCAGCCTGTTCCCTCGGAAGCTGTGGGTCTACTACAGGTTCAATGCGGCTGTGGATCATCCTCTCCAAGATTTTAAAAGGGACACGGAGCAGCGAGATTGGCCTGTAGGCCTTGGGGTCATCCGGGGGTTTGTTGGGTTTCAACAGGGCTATGACAGCCGCCCGTCTCCATGTCCTTGGGAGTTTGGACTTTCGGAGGCACGTTACCTGCAACAACATCCAGAAGGTACGGGTACGCAGACGACCTAGCCATCATGCTGCAACAAGCAACATGGAAGGCGGTGGAAGAGGGCCTAAACCAGGACATGGGCATCTTGGCTGCCTACCGCAGCTGGCGCCTGCAGCTCAGCATTGGGAAGACGGTGTCCGCAGCATACCACCTCTGCAACAAGGAAGCGACAAGTTGGAAATTTGCCTGACAGGTTGGCATTGACACTGGCCGCCCTGGAGAAAGCAGATACCTCGCGTGATGTTAGGCGGGCAAAGTCCTTATCTGCATCTGGGAAGCGGCCACTTTTTAGGAGTTGGGCTGCGATGGCGTTTGCTGTCACCGGGCACTTGGGGGGTGTTGTGCTTCTACCTGAGAGCTGATTGATGGTCTGCCGCGCCTTACGCCTGGAGTGGGTGAAGTCAATCGACTCGACGACCTCCGTCCATTTGGCCCTGCGGGTGGCATCCAGCTTCTCAAGAAGTGCCGTTGCCGTTGCATCCACTTCGGCTCTTGATCCAGCCTGCTGGTGGGCTCGCAGGAGGTGGTTACACTCTTCGTCCCAACCTGGGATGTAGTTTTTGTTGTAGCCTCGTGGGATAGATTTTTTTGCTGCCCCTATCAGCACTTCGCAGTAGGCCGCGTATGCGGCATCTACGTCAGGAGTGTCTGGGTCCGGAAGGCTGGTGGATGTTCTCTCAGTCTCTGCAGCAAATGCATGCCAGTTGGCCTTCCGGAAGTTCCACCTCCGGACAGGTTTCCCCGAGACCGGCTGCACCAGTGATGGGATTCCGATGACAGACGGTCGGTGGTGTGATCGGGGGAACCTGTTGATGACCCTTCTTTCTGGCATCGGGTCATTGCTGTGGAACACAGCAAAGGCGAGGTCTGGGTATCATCTGTCTCTTCTCCTTTTTCACTACATCAGGTCTGTTGGTCCAATGGCTTCTCGCTAAAGCGTCTGTCTTACAATGTTAAAGTTGCCAGTTCAAGCCTCACTTAATACAAACTTCATTTAAATTGCATTGCACACAACATGATTGTATCAATTAACTGTTAACGGTAACACGAAATGCTTCTTTGAGAGAGTATGTTTTTGCAATGTATGACATTCTTCATTGTGAAAATAGCCGATCTACACAACTTTTCAGATAGCAACGTTTTGTGAGCTTGTAGATCGGCTACTTTCACTAGTTTTCGTTCCGAGGAGACAAAAAAAAACTTTTTTGGTAAATGGTTTGTGAACCAGTGATCTAGAGTAGTTCGGGACACAGAGGCTTGGTTCATAATGGACGGAAATACTTATAAATATCAACAGACACTAGAGGCCATAAATCTAGCTCAATGAGAAGATAGGCAGCCTTTGAGTCCGTAGGTCGCTGGTTCGATCCCTGTCCCTGACAATTAGTCAGGGGATATTAGCAGAATATTTTCCAATCTTGGAATAAATTCCTTACCAAAAAAAATCTTCACCAATGTGTTTGTAAAGGTGTCTAGTAACACATCTCACAAAGACTGAAATTCAGTATCCCTAGGAGAATTTTTGAAAGCTCCTTAAAGTTGGGGTACCATCCATAACCTTGGTTAAAAAAAATCCCCAAAAAATGTCAAAATTTAATTCTGTTTTAAGTAGCATGTGAGGGGTCAAACTAGGGTGTTTTTATGATTCTGAATCCATTGCAAGCATTTGTTTTGCACCAAAACCACTCCTTGGGCTAAAAATGGCCATAGCCAGGTATACTTTTTGTTTAAAAAGCCCATTGAGATTGGGCCGTTTTTAGCCCAAGGAGTGGTTTTGGTGCAAAACAAATGATTGCAATGGATTCAGAATCATAAAAACACCCTAGTTTGACACCTCACATGCTACTTAAAACAGAATTAAATTTTGATTTTTTTGGGGGATTTTTTTTAAACAAGGTTATGGATGGTACCCCAACTTTAAGGAGCTGTCAAAAATTATCCTAGGGATACTGAATTTCAGTCTTTGTGAGATGTGTTACTAGACACCTTTACAAACACATTGGTGAAGATTTTTTTTGGTAAGGAATTTATTCCAAGACTTTTTTAATATCCCCTGACTAAATGTATTGAGGTGATCATGATTTGGCATTATTAGGTTTACACATAGTGTTTCTTGAGGATAGGCTTAGGCGTGAGGGTTTAAAATGCTCATGTTAATTGCATGGTCTTCTTTCTCTCAAGTATAGTCTTCTATGTTTCTATCGCTTATTGTGCATATTACTTATCATTGCTTCTTTCTTTTTTCTTTCTGCATTTAGTGGGGCAGATTAACTGCGAATTACAGGCAAATCGTTCACTTCTGCATACAAGCACCAACATTGGCACACATACTCCTTAGGTAGTGCTCTTTTGATAAAACCCGTAAAAAAATCAAGATGGCGGCCATTTTTCAAGATGGCCGCCATTGAATATACACTAATAATGTATTTCTGAATAAAATCACCAAAATATGGCCTATTTGAGTCATCTTGATGTCAAATCATACATATTTCACTATGTAGAATCTGAATCTGGACCCATGGACCGACTCACTGGCTTCTTGTACCATATATCTTCTGCTAAATTAGGGGATCATGCTATGTTATAAGTCTATTATGTGTAGCATCTTCCTGTACAAGACTTCCAAAGTTGACATGACACCACTATGCAGTGTGTGTGTGTGTGTGTGTGTGTGTGTGTGTGTGTGTGTGTGTGTGTGTGTGTGTGTGTGTGTGTGTGTGTGTGTGTGTGTGTGTGTGTGTGTGTGTGTGTGTGTGTGCATGGGGAGGGGGTGGAGGGGCGGTTGAGAGACTTTCATTGGAGCTAGAGAGGTAGTAGCTCAATAGAGCGTATGTCAACGCACAGCCAGGGCACACTGGTGGCACCGCTGCTGTGAAACTCAGCATGGGGTTCAGTATCAGCTAAATAATTTGTTTGTTATAACAAAATTACTTTAGTGTCCCAAATGCTGTCTAGAAAGAAGAAAGAAACAAAGTTAGACAGTCGCGCCTGAATCAACAGGGTGTGCCAGCGCGGGAGAGCCGAACCAAGGGTAAGGGGGCCATACATGACTTGAGACTGGAACAGGAATGTGCCCCCGAAGAGGATGCCCACCCACAAGCATTCTCAGAGCTAGTTACATATCTAGTGGAGACCACCAGATCTGGTGAGGGCCTTGCAGTCTTCCGTCTTGCAGACATAGTTTGCCTGTATGGCGAGCGCATGGAACAGCTGGGTGTTGATGCACCTGCTGTCAACTCCACAAGACTGAAGGAAAAACTTCTGTCAGAAATACCTGAGCTGGAAGCTCACAAGCAGGGAAGGGATGTTCTTCCGGCTTTTCAGAAAGATGTGGGTGTTGTCTTGTCAGAAGCCTCTGACTATTATAGGGAAGCTATTATCCTTGACAAAGCAGCTAACATCTTGCGAAAACATATGCTGGACCACAAGTCCACATTTGATGGAACCTTCCATGAGGAGTGTATCGGGGAGGCCATTCCACCCACTCTTCTTCAGTTTGTGGCCATGCTGGAACACGGAGCAGACATCAAATCTGCAAATATGTGGAGGATGGGGTGGTCTGTACACCAGTTCTGCGAAAAGGGCTGTTCACCATCTCAGATCCCAGGGCGCTATTACTACTTGTAATCTACACTAGCTACCTAATGTGGAGCTTATCAGACAGCATTTGGGACACTTAAGTAATTTTTTAGGTAATTATTCAGCAAATACTGAACCCCAAGCAAAGTTTCACTGCAGCAGTGAAACCAGTGTGCCCTGGCTGTACATTGACATCTGGTGTGTTGAGCTACTACTCTTCACCTTCCGCTAGACTCTCAGCGCTAATTTATGTGATTTTATTGCAAAATGTAGCAATACTGTATATTAAATGGCAGCCATCTTGAAAAGGTCCACCATCTTGAAGTTTTAGGTGGCTGCCATTTAGGGGAAGTTTTAGGAGCGGCCATAGCTGAATGGTTAGTGAACCCGCCTAGGGAGCCAGAGGCCTTGGTTGCCCCAGGTTTCCAGGCCAGATCAGCATATGTGTCGATGAAATGAAATTTGTCCCTGAGCAAGACTCTTAACCCCTAATTGCTCACAGGTTCTCATTGGAAACAAGACCGCAAGGACTTTCATGAACAACCTGTTAAAAGGAATTATCCTTATATATCCTTATGCTAATATGTTATTAAATGAATGGTATATGAGCCAATTTTGGTGCTTGCTTCTAAGTTATTTTACTTCTAAATGTAATTGTACTGTATATAGCCTACTGTACAATGGTGGCCATCTTGAAAAATGGCTGCCATCTTGAATTTTTACATGGGTAACAGGTTTCATCAAAAGAGCAATACCCAAAGAGTGTGTGTGCGCCAATTTTGGTGCATATCTGACATTTTATTGTGTAAGTACTGCAAATTACTCGATATTCAATGGTGGCCATCTTGAAAAATAGCCACCATCTTCAAAATCTTTGGGTAGCTAACATGTTTTTATCAAAAGAGCAATACCCAAGGAGTATGTTTGCCAATTTTGGCGCTTGTATCTATGGGATTTTGTCGGGAAATGTAATATTACTGTATATTCAATGGCGGCCATCTTGAAAAAATGGCCGCCATCTTGAATTTTCAGGTGGCTAACAGGTTTTATCAAAACAGTACTACCCAAAGAGTATGTGTACCAATTTTGGCGCTTGTATCCGGAAGTGAACGATTATTTTACTAATTTGCCACAGTAATTCTCTGGCCCCGTATTATCGCTGCTTGCAGCTATATTTGTTTTTGTGTTTTTCGTTTTTTTCCATATTAACACAGTTCGAATGTTGAAGAAGGTTTGTATTCCATCAGTAAGCCGTTTTATAGGCATTAAAGGGTTACAATTAGATTGTGAACATGGCTCTGTTTGTAAGAGAGTTTCTGTGTATCTCTTGAACCGAAACCCCCCTGGAG
The DNA here is from genome assembly GCF_963454915.1 of Gymnoscopelus microlampas. Lineage (NCBI taxonomy): Eukaryota > Metazoa > Chordata > Actinopteri > Myctophiformes > Myctophidae > Gymnoscopelus > Gymnoscopelus microlampas. The sequence goes on from NC_139951.1 coordinate 1,750,917, forward strand.
AGGGCTCAAGATTTAGCCACGCCTCTAGTAGAATGAACCTTCAGTCCCTCTGGAACTGGGGCACCACCACTAACGTAGGCCAGCTTAATGGCATCCACGATCCATCTGGACAGCGACGCCCTAGCAACCGCCTTCCTCTGACCACCCCGGCCAAAGGAGACAAAAAGCTGCGTCGACTCACGGCCGGCCGCTGTCCTCTGGCAGTAGAGCTTCAAAGCCCTCACCGGACAGAGACAGTGCAACCGTTTATCCTGCATGCACTCTGAACTCACTGAGAGTGCGTGCATGTCACTGACCCGTTTAGACAGGGCCACCAAAAGGACAGTTTTGAGACTAACGATCTTCAGATCCGCAGACTCAAAAGGCTCGAACGGAGGACGACAGATTGGGATGTGGAAATAAGAATCCTTGAGGTCGATGCTTGTCCACCAGTCCTCCTGACGTATCGTTCGCAACAGCGCCATGGTCGTCAACATCCAAAAATTGAAAACCCTCAGGTATTTGTTGAGGGCCTTCAGATTCAGAATGGGCTGTACACCCCCCCCCCCCCCCTTCTTTTTCACCAGAAAATATTTCGAATAGAAACCTTCCCCTCCAGCCAGTCCGGGATGGGAGCCGCGGAAGTGGCCTGCTGGTCTTCCATCGGCTGCTGGAGGCCGTACCTGGTGATGGCCCTTTTGAACACCACCGAAACGGGCTCAAGGGGCTCCTCGTCGTCAGCGGGAAGCTCCACAGAGGCCCCAGGGAGGTCATCTCGCCAGGGGCTAGTCATCGTGACCTCCTGGACCTCCTGGTACGAGGGGATCTCACCCTATTCCTCCTCGTCCCCCTCATCCATGTCGTCGTCGGCCTCGTCGTCGGAGTTGATGCTGTCCTCCGGCGTCGCGCCCCACTTGCCTCTCTTCTGCGGCGGTTGAGTGGTCGTGATAGGCGGGGAGGGGGAGGAAGGGACGCTGCTAGCATATTGTAGCTGGGACGAACCACCAGACACAGCAGCAGCAGCGGGGGATGGCGTCGAGGTGACGGCCTGAGTGGCAGCTTTGTGGCGCCGCTGCCGACCAGCACCGCTATCCCACGGTGCCACGGTTGCCGGAAGGCCCATAGCCCGGAGCCGCTCGTCCTCGAGCGGGGCCGCTAGCCCGGCGACGAGGGAAGCCCCACCATGACCACCCCTAGCCCACCCGGCAAGAGACCTAGCTCTCGCAAGGCGGGCGTCGAGGTGAGTCACGGTGTAAACGGTGCACTCAATGCAGGCGTCCAGCTCGCCGGAATACATCCTGGCGTTGAAAGCGCGGTTGACCCCCAGGCATGAGATGCAGATGCGGTGGGGGTCGTCGCTAGCGATGAGGAGGACACAGTCCTCGAGTCCACATCTCCTTGGAGCCCTGCATCGTGGTGGTTTAGAACAAAAGGCTAACTAGCGTAGCTTAGCTTAGCCTAGCCTAGCCCCAGGTAGCTTTAGCCTAATAGCGGCTAACTGTAGCTGGTCAAGCTAATCGAGCCACGAGGATAAATGAAGGAGATAGAAAAGTAGAAGAAAAGGAAGAAAGCCGCGGGAGCGTGCTTTTAGCAGATATTTAAAGAAAAAGCCTGTGGGAGATGCAGAGGACCTCCGCTTTGGGTTGAGCTGTTTTTTAATTAAATAACTATAAGTTGTATGTCTTATTGCGTGCGCATCCGCATGCAGAGTGATGTAAGAGGGCGTGCCTAAGGCATGGGGTGCTCCTTCCATTCCGACATCTCGCCACTCCGACTAGTGGCTTCCGCGTGCGGTTAGGGTTAGGGTGAGGGTTAGGTATAGGGTTCGGTAACGTCGGAAAGGCGACATGTCGGAAAGGCAGCATGCACCCCTAAGGCACATGAGGGGTTATATACCCCCCCGGTCTACCGGTCACGTGACATGACCCTCACAGCCAATCATATTGGCCAGGGAGTGTATTTGTGTGTTGCTCTGTGCATCGCCTGAGGGCGCTGTTATCCCATAGTGAGTGACTCACGAGAGATGCTAAGAAACAGCAACATACTGCTACTGCAAGTGCTGCTGCTACTACTACTACTACTACTACTACTACTACTACTACTACTACTACTACTGCTATTACTACTACCACTACTACTAATGCTACCAATACATTACTGGTATTACTACTACTACTACTACTACTACTACTACTACTACTACTACTACTACTACTACTACTACTACTACTACTAATACTACTACTATTACTACTACTACTACTACTACTACTACTACTACTACTACTACTACTGCTACCAATACTAGTATCATTACTACTGCCAAAACTACAACCACAACTTGCACTACCACACTAACACAAGACAATAGTAATACAGTTATCTCTGTTTTCAGGCTGTGACTTATCATATGAACTATGGACCAGATTACCATCCAACATTTGAGCTGGAGTTTGATCTCAATACAGACTATGTCACATTGACATTACTGGGACCTGAGAACAACCTGGTCTGGCAGCAAGACGTTTGCCTGCAAGGTAAAGACAGAGCTATTCAGTTTAATTAAATTAAAAGTTGTGGTGCATGCACACAATGTGTGTGTGTGTGTGTGTGTGTGTGTGTGTGTGTGTGTGTGTGTGTGTGTGTGTGTGTGTGTGTGTGTACGCGTGCACATTTAACACACACTGAAGGTGTTTTAGATTGAAAACAGTGTTCAAACAGAATCCCATCATAATCAATGTCACAAATAGCAGATCTACAAGCTCACTTTTTTTCTGATATTTTCATGTGATGCATTCTGAGAGTGTTGTTACATGTAGTGTAAACACATATAAATCATGTTTAAGGTATCATGCTTGTTTCCATGTAACCATGTAACCATGCTTGGTTTCTGAATAAAATAAGACAATAGAGTGCAGTGTGCTGGCATTGTTCAGTAGTGATCAGGTATGTTACCGGTGTTGTGGCAACACATCAAACTTGTTCACTCATTTGAAACAGAACCATGCGCCTGTAAATATCACTGCAGATAGGAAAAAGTATGGTGCAAACACAGCTTTTTTCTTTGGCTTTTAAACAGACTTTCACTGGTCATTCGGATCAGGACAAAGTAATAACAAATGCCATTGCTGTGTTTATAGTGCGCTATAGTCTATCTGGTCCATGTGGGAACTTGGATTTGAAGTGTTCCATGTTCTGCACACAAAACACGTCTACTTTGCACTGAGCTGTACACAGTTGCACTGAACAAAATGGTACCTATTCTCCCAAATCTATTCCAATGAATTGTTATTGTTTTGTATTCCAGAGAATCCTTCCATGCTGCACCCTGGTGTTTGGTGTGAGGGCTGTGATGGAAACATTATGGGGATCAGGTTTATCTGTACAGTGTGTGACTCTGACATGTGTTCTGCCTGTCATGACCATCATCAGGAACATCTTCTGAGAACAATCCCACCTCCATTCCTGGTCAGAATATATCCTTCTACATTTGAAAACTGAAGCAAATGCATAAAACAAACTAGAAAAAGTGCTGCTCGGAGATCAGGTCTCCGCCAGGTCAGGTAGGTTAGTATGGGCCAGCAATGTTCGGAATGACTCTTGTTCTTGATGACTTGACAGGAGTAATATAAAAAAAAAATTGTTGCAAAAATCGGTCTCTTGGTGGTGCTATAATAGGGCAATGTTGAAAGGGTGGCATTTGTTCCACAACGTGGTGCGAACATGTGTGCAAAGTTTCACCGCAATTGGACGCTGCGTTCATGATTTGCGGCATTTTATTAAAAGTGGCCTACTCTTGCAAACTTTTAATCTTAGCCAATCAGGATGGAATATGAAAATTCTAACAGATTTGTCTTGATTACATGACTATAGAGATCATGTGTATCGATTTCCGTGAAATTTGGATCAAATCTGAAGGAGTAATATTCAAAAATGAGTTTAATATAAGTCGGCCTCCTGGTGGCGCTATAAAAGGAAGATGTAAAAAATGCAGGTCAAAGGTTTTTCCTTGGCCTCTAGGGAGTGCATATAGAAAGTTTTACACAGATCTGTGCAGTTAAAACACGAAAAACACGAATCGGGCTGTTTTAGCGCCACCATGAGGCTGATTTTGTTTGGCATTTCTTCCTCGGCCTAGTGAGAATGTGCGTGCCAAATTTCACGGAAATTGCATGCTTTGTTCATCATTTGAGGCATTTTGTTAAAAACGGAGCAGTCCTGCAAACTTTGGAAGACATTAGCCTATTAGCTAATCAGGATGGAAAATGGAAAATCTGTATAAATATAAAAAATATGTGTTTTGCAAAAAGCTGCCTCCTGGTGGCACTATTGCAGGCCAATCAGAAAAATGGGCCAGAGGTTCACACACGCATGCAAGCACGGACGGACGGATGGACAGGGTGCAAAACATAGTCTCTCGCCATGCCTTTCGGCCTCGCGTAGACAATTAATGTTTAACACTTCCGTGACTAAGCAATCAATGGGACCGATTTTGAGAATTGAAAGTGGCTTAACTTCTCTCAGGAAGCTCTGAGAAAGTTCCCCTTTCATGACTTTTCCTAAATATATGTTTCAAACCATCTCCGTTTTTTGTTTTTTTTTAACTCATTATAAATATGAAATACATACCATGTATCCCATCCCAGCCGTTTTATTTCGGCTAAATTGATCGCTCTCCCCCTCTCTCCCCCAGGGTAGAGCACTTTACACCTCGTTTACCCCCCGCAGAGCGGCCCGCAGCGCAGCAGAGAACTGCTGCACTGCGAGTCTATGTTGCCATGTCTGCTTATTATAAGCGACTTTGGGCTTGATTTCCACGTCTTTCTATTATTATTATTATTATTATTATTATTATAATTACCCATATAATTACATCATAATGGTAATAATGTTCTACTCCACTACAGCTCAGAGGCAAATCTTGTACGTTTACTCCACTACAATTATTTGAAAACTTTAGTTACTAGTTACTTTGCAGATATAAATATCTTTTCATAATGTTTAGATTAGCTTCATGCATACTTTTACTCCACTACAGTTAGGCTATTTGAAAACTTTAGTTACTAGTTATATATATATAGTTAAGTGTTGTATATTTTCGATCCCAAGAGCGGGCTAATAATACCAGTTTCCTGGAAAAGAAGCTTCAAAGTAGAGGAGTCCAGAGTCCAAGGATTTCGTCAAGCATCTTTTATTTCAGCCTGACTGGCCGTCTGCCAAGGTGGTCCTGATAAGCTGCGCACCCAGTCACATACAAACACAACAATTTATACAAAGCTCACCTTCTACAACAAGGGAGGGGTCAGGTAGTTTAAGCCCACCCCCACACATCATGTATTCTGACAGGGACGTTGTCGGGCCGAGTCCCCGCCTACCATGTTGAAACACATTAGAATGTATTCTCTTATATGACACATACAAATTATCCATTATACTTAGACACAGTACTTCAAAATATAACCTGGTTGCTAATTCTTATCCAGCATCTCTCAAGCTTTAGAATGAATCCACACACTTTATATTTCATGGTTGCAAACAACAGATAGAAAGACAATGAGTCAAATAAAAGCCACATTTACTCCAGACTGAATCTTTTCCTTAATGACATTTCTCTTGGTTAACAGCACCAGTCATAATTATCAAGCTTTATTCATTTCAACCATAGCATATGTTTTCACACTGTGTTACTTAATACAAAATAAGCTTTTACCAAGAAATAACAATCTGACTCCAACTTCATCTCTGCCCCATGTCCTAGAGACAGAGGGAATTAACAGATGTTCCACTTTGACCATCACCCTTGCATAAGGACAATAGTCCTGAAATCAGCCTCTTGGTCACAAAAGAACTTGGCTCTGTGATTTGTTTTGGGTTCACACTTAAAACTGGGAACTTCTGTTTCAGGACAAAAGGCAGGAAAGATCTGAACACAATAGAACAAAAGCTTCTTCTGTCTTCTTTGGTTAATCAAATCAAGAGGTGTTTTCTCTCACCTGGGCTTCTAAACTTAAACAATGGTCAGAACTTTTGGAGTGCTTGGGAATGTAAATTGATGATCGCATCCCCCCAGATGGGACATGACTGCAAAACTCAAGAATCACCCAGTACAATATTAGACCTTCCAGTGTTTACCAATTTAGATGGAATATTGTGGTTATATCATGTTGCCATGTTTGAAAGTTTACTTCATAACCCCTCTTGGGAGACTTCACAACGTCTCCCACAAAGGAACTTTCAAACCTGTGAAATAATACAACTCCGGGTTAAAGTCTCCTCCAGCCATCTGTCCAACCTAAAAAGAATCAACACTTATGTATACAACGGAACCTGCAAAACAATCGTCATTTGGTTACTGATCAAAACACATCATATAACATCCTGTAACAAAAGTGTCCTTCAGTGTCCACGAGCGCAGAAATGATTTTCTGTTTTTCTTTTTTCGCCTGAGCTAACAAAGCGCAGTTGCGGGATTCTTCTTCTTTGAATGTCCATGTTTGGACATTCAAATTGATAGGGAGTGGGGGCGTAGTGTCACTATTCAAATGTTGGCAACTAGTGCTGCTTCTCTATTATGGCGTCGATAAAAAGGCATATCAAAACATGCACGGGCTTCCAGGGGTCAACTCTCCACTGAAAGAGCGTACGGCTTTCATCTGGACACAGCAACTTGGTTCAATCTCCAAGGCCTGGATAGCTGGAACATCCAGCTATCTGCTTTTTTCCCAAACTCTGAAGACCCTTCTTGGTCCTGGTCCTGTAGTGTTGTAGTTCGATGAGTAGTTAGCAGCCATCTGGTTGAAGATTCACACCGGCTCCTGGTTGGTTGAGCTGCTCCTCCTGTCGTAGGCCTCCTGTTGAGCTGTCAAACTGGACCTTGTCGTAGACGTTTGTAGGGCTGTGTTGAAACGGTAGACCTTCTCGTCCTTGCAGCAGTCATCTCCTCGACCTGGGGCCCCCTTCGTCTGGTCTGCTGTCATCTGGGACCCTTCTGTTCTCCTGGTGCCCGATGCTCCTTTTTCTGCTGGTGCCATGTGACCCTTACACCGACTCCATCTTGCTGCTCTGGACCACATCCACTCAGCCATGGTCCCCTCTGGACTCACTGTCTCCACCATGGGTCTCCAAATTCCTCCAGCTTTCTCCAACTCCATTCCTGACATGAAAATACTTGGCAAAACTTTCCCTACACTTTTCCTAATAAATCAAACATTTATCAATGACAATAGATGTGTCCAAACAGATAATACATTTTAACTAGGTCTTAGCCTATTGATTCCTACATAAATTACTCTATCTCAATTTTTCATTACAATCAAACTTTTTCAATTTTTCCCTCCTTTATATATTTTTCAGAACACTAATTCAAAATGTATACTATAGTACTTCTCTGTACAAGCATTCCCCTCTTGGTCCTAAATTTAGTAATAACAGAATTTCTCTCTCAATATTTTCAAAATGTGTACACTCCTTAGAGCCTAATAAATCTATGTTACTTAAGTACAGATCTACAAAGATCAGTGCAAGATCAGTGCTGGGTATGCATGTCGCAAGGGTGTAAAGCCGTTTTAAGCAAATGGAACAAAGACCCCCCTAACTATCTGTCAATTTCTATCTAATCTGTCTACCTTATTCCTATCATTCGACACCCGGGCATGAGAATTGCTAACCAATCCCCTCCCCCAAGATCCATCGATATTCACTCCACGAAGAGTATAGCTAAAAGATAACCCTAGGTCTGCTCCAGAAAAAAACTGTCCACCCCTGGTAACTCACATCAACCAACACTTACCTTAAAACTGCGGTCAAATTCTCTTTCTTTCCCTGTTTCCTAACAAAACAAACAAACAAAAATATGGTAATTTCAAAGCACAGACATCTCCTATTAAATGCTTGGATTTTGTATATTGTTTCTGTCACCTTTAGATAAACGAATTTCAGCCTATTTTTAGCACCAGTACTGAACCACTGAATTAAGTATTTAAGTCCACTATCGAAACTCTATTATATTAGTCGATTCGTGATATGAAAAAGGAAGAATGACTTCAGACTGGAAACTATTTAACAGGCTGTCACTCGATTAAGGCAAATTTACAGTTAACATTTTAGCACAAAAGAGAAAGGTCTATGTCCTTTTAAAAACCTGAACGAAAAAGTGTACCTCCTCCTAGCCATCAGAAGGCCAACAATGACTCTGTCCTAAGATCTCTTATTTAATAAACTAAAATCTAATTCACTTTAGCAAAATAAGAATCACAAATATCTCCCTTTTGCAGTAGTTCAGGTGTTTTTTGGAATGAACCCCCAACCCCTGCAATCAGAAAGCCAGTGAAACTTCTACTTTCTAGTTCCTACATTTTAACCTTCAATTATAACCAAATCATAATTTTAAATCAACACTGTCTATGTACTTATTCACGGCTGAGTCAATTAAATAAAGTGTATCTTTTTAGTCGAAGCACACATGCTAGCTATATCACATGTCCCTCAATATTTAAAGTAACACCAACAGATCCTAATGTGGCCATGTTATGCTTCTCCACTCTGTGTTCAAACCTTGGTGTTCTCGGAAAGAACACAAGCAACCCTGTTTCTGGCCAGATAACAGGATCTCCAAAGGCATGCATTCCCCTGGCTGCAGTCTCTCCGAAAACAGCCCTGATTTGACACAAAAGGACAACACACTCATAACAACATATTAGACCAGTTAAATAATTAAGCCGTCATAAATGAAGCACAAATCAAATCGAATCAATCCTATATAATAAAACCTTAGCTCTCAATATTTAAATATCTTCACACGAACATCTACAAATCTATTGTTGATCAAATTTAACCTTTGCTCTTATTATTTCTTTACTGTAACATTCCAATTTTTCCTTTTTTCTAAATACACTTTTTACTGTCCTCTCTTGTAGATTACTTTAACAGTTCAAAGATTATTTTCACTATCATTTAGACTAAATCGTTATGTTTCTGTTCATCAGTTAGATATTTAAACAATCATTTCACATCTCCCCCCTCTTACAACACTTACTTCAAATGTGTTGTAAAAAATGAAATCCCACCAAGAACACCTAAAAAATCAGCACTGAAGCCAAGCTATTGCAAACACATAGACGTACCGAAGAACTCTCAACATTCAGCCAAAATAAAATCACCTTCCGAAGACACAATCACAACCATCACAGACCGCGCACCCCCCCAGGGGAAAAAATCGCACGTGTCAACGAACAACACACATACACAACTGAAAACCACAGAATAAGCATGTACAATCTGCAAAAAAACCCTTGTAAGCAGGCCATTGAAAAATTCCTGCATTTTACGACCGAAAGCCTTTACAACAGTCAAAACTCATTGTGTTGTTCAAAAATGAACAAAACAAAACAACAAAACCATAGAAACAAACATCCACACACACACACACACACACACACACACACACACACACACACACACACACACTCACTTTACCACACTCACATCTTCACTGTCCAGTCCAAGAAGAAAGTATAGCATTACCACGAAAATGATAATTAAGAAAGTTGTACACAGCCGAAAAGCCATGACCCCACAAAGTCGCCACCAGAACCACAGGTCCACTAGCCGCTCACAGCAACACTGCAAACATACACACGCACAAAATAAGAGCCACCAGTCCTCTCCTCCCCGCACGTCCAACACACAGTACATCACAACAAAACTATAACTTAAGTGCTCTAACTACACAACACGTAGGCCTACCGAAACAAATCCATGAATAAAACGCATCATACAAACAAGTATCAAAACAATATTAACCAAAACCATTAACCCCATTCATTCAATACAAACAACAAAGCTACACGCAACACTTCCCCCAAAGGCATTTTCCGGGCATAACAGGACGTCAATGACTCCTGCGGTTTTCAGCCTTCGACCAATGACTTCAAAGAAAGTATCATATGCCACTTCAAGCCTCATACATCTCACGGGAATCGCCCGCATGTACCTCGTCACGGGAGTCGCCCGGTCTTCTCAGCACACAATGCAACCGCGTTGCATAATCACCTCTAATAATGGACATTTGACGGGCATCTGGCACACGAAGTCCAGCACGCGCCAGCGTCTCCGAACGCCTGTACAAACGCTCAAAGCTAATAACTGGGATCCATGTAAAAAATACACATAGCAGAACACCCCTGCCACCAAGAAAAAGGTGCTGGCTTATGCCCTCACGCCCGAGTCATACCACCGGGTCGGCCAACCCATTCGTCGGCGCGTCCCTCCATGAACGCATATCGGACACACGCAATTTGCCACTAAACACCGGTCACCGAATACGGAAAGGGTAACGAAGCAAAGGCCCAACTCCTGATCCCTCAGTTCTCACTGTATACCACGGTACGTTTAAGCCATATAACACAAAAGGTTCTGCATCCTCTTTATGCGCATAACCAGCGTACAATGTTACACATATATTTCACCGCCGTACCAATGTAAAACAATTATCTACAAAACTATATACACTGTATTCAGAGTCTAATAATATCAATTTAGTTCTCCTATTAAGGCGTATGAAATCTCAACACCTCACGCACAGTCAAAAACCAAACAACCCCACGTACCCCAAAGTGGAGGCTTTTGGACTGCGCAAAAGGAGCTGGAACTCCAAACCTACTCGTTTTGAAGCTAAAGCTTACTCAAATGTGGAACTTGAGGTTTGTATTATTACATGTAAGTTTACTTATCTTCCTCAAAATCACAACCCCGCAAAATAGGCTCTTAGGCCCCAAAGCTACGTGATTGTAAATAATAGAGTGCTATCATTATTGTAAGATTCCTTATTACACCCATAATCAGTAAAATAGACTCTTCCTGTCCCAAAGTTACATGATTATGGATGATAGAATGGTATTTATTATTGTAAGGTTCCTTATACTATCCAAAATCAAATCAGATAAGCTCGTCTTAGCCCCAAAATGAAATGATCTTGAATGTTGAAGAGATGTTCAAATCGCACCCAAAACAAATACAATAAGCCCCTCATAGCTCCCCAAGTTACTCGAATGTGAAATGTGAAGTTTGTAATATTATTATGTAAGTTTGCTTAGCATCTCCACAATCAGAAAAATAGACTCTTCCTGTCCCAAAGTTACATGATTATGGATGATAGAATGGTATTTATTATTGCAAGGTTCCTTATACTATCCAAAATCAAATCAGATAAGCTCGTCTTAGCCCCAAAATGAAATGATCTTGAATGTTGAAGAGAAAATAGTCTCTTTCAGCCCCAAAGTCACATGATTGTGAATCATGGAGTGTATTGTTATTATAAATGAAACAAAATAACCCAAGTGTAATGAGTCCGGAACATGAAGGTCCATTACATTGTTATAGGTACGATCAGAACATCGTTAGCTCCAGGCCTTTAACGGCTCCAGAAGTGTTCTTGTGTTACAAAACACTTACCTTAGGCCCCGGGTTCTCCCCCCAAAAAACCTCCCCCTCAGGAAACCAGCCATTCGCCCTTAAAATCAAAAATAAAACCACACAAAAAATCAGGTTCTTTTCGTATACCCCTTCCTCCATAAAAGAAGGAAAGAATATTAAGACGACTGCCGACATACGCCATTATATGTTTTATATTTTCGATCCCAAGAGCGGGCTAATAATACCAGTTTCCTGGAAAAGAAGCTTCAAAGTAGAGGAGTCCAGAGTCCAAGGATTTAGTCAAGCATCTTTTATTTCAGCCTGACTGGCCGTCTGCCAAGGTGGTCCTGATAAGCAGCGCACCCAGTCACATACAAACACAACAATTTATACAAAGCTCACCTTCTACAACAAGGGAGGGGTCAGGTAGTTTAAGCCCACCCCCACACATCATGTATTCTGACAGGGACGTTGTCGGGCCGAGTCCCCGCCTACCATGTTGAAACACATTAGAATGTATTCTCTTATATGACACATACAAATTATCCATTATACTTAGACACAGTACTTCAAAATATAACCTGGTTGCTAATTCTTATCCAGCATCTCTCAAGCTTTAGAATGAATCCACACACTTTATATTTCATGGTTGCAAACAACAGTTAGAAATACAATGAGTCAAATAAAAGCCACATTTACTCCAGACTGAATCTTTTCCTTAATGACATTTCTCTTGGTTAACAGCACCAGTCATAATTGTCAAGCTTTATTCATTTCAACCATAGCATATGTTTTCACACTGTGTTACTTAATACAAAATAAGCTTTTACCAAGAAATAACAATCTGACTCCAACTTCATCTCTGCCCCATGTCCTAGAGACAGAGGGAATTAACAGATGTTCCACTTTGACCATCACCCTTGCATAAGGACAATAGTCCTGAAATCAGCCTCTTGGTCACAAAAGAACTTGGCTCTGTGATTTGTTTTGGGTTCACACTTAAAACTGGGAACTTCTGTTTCAGGACAAAAGGCAGGAAAGATCTGAACACAATAGAACAAAAGCTTCTTCTGTCTTCTTTGGTTAATCAAATCAAGAGGTGTTTTCTCTCACCTGGGCTTCTAAACTTAAACAATGGTCAGAACTTTTGGAGTGCTTGGGAATGTAAATTGATGATCGCATCCCCCCAGATGGGACATGACTGCAAAACTCAAGAATCACCCAGTACAATATTAGACCTTCCAGTGTTTACCAATTTAGATGGAATATTGTGGTTATATCATGTTGCCATGTTTGAAAGTTTACTTCATAAGAATTCAATTTCATTTGACAATGCTTCATGTCTCACTGTTTTCTCAGGGCAAAACGCAAACAGTAACATTTTCATAGACCTGCCTGCTTATTTCTCTCTCAAGATTTGGCAACCCATTTCAACTTTCACTTTCATTGCAAAGCAGCGGAAAAAGAATAGATCTACAAGCATACAGCTTGTCACGCAGCAACTGTTTTGTGCTTGTAGATCAGATATTTTGCGCAGGATTGGTCACATGTGGAAACATACCAACGTGTTCACGTGTTGCGCTGTTGTCAGCGATGTGGAAAGTGATGATAGAAGGTTCAAGGAGACGCTTTACTTTTGCTTAGGCATAATAGGCAAATAATGTGAATAGTATTATTATGAATAATACTAATATTGGTTTGTCAAGAGATATCCAGTGTTTTGGACAATGGAGATAGTCACGTAATTAGACAGTGGCTTCAGCGTTCATATAGGCTCCATGTTTCACTGAAGAGTTTAATGTGACGCTACAGATTGCGCTGTTTTATACGCTTTTTTTAATAAAGATTTTACATACAGAATCTGCAGTTACCATTACATTTTATAATACTATTTTATATATATATATATACTACATTACTATTTTATAATGTTTGTGCCTGCCTACAACAACAACATTATGTGGGTTCACTGACTGAGCAGAGTGCAATTGAGATGTTAATGGCTATTTAGAAGACAATGGAACCCCCCAGGTTTGGGGGAGAAGCTGTGAGCTGGTCTGGAGCATAGAGGTGAGACAGTAGCCAATAGGATAGCCTTATTTGGGGATCAAAATGATCGTATTTCAGGCTGTGTAGGTATAAATGAAACCTCAGTCTTGCTAGTGTTAAAAAGACAATGCAGTCATTGGTGTTTCATCCTGTAAGGGTCCTGATGATGCAGGAACAGCTGGATGATGATGATGATGATGATGATTATGATGATGATGTACTTGTTACTTCCTCAGTGGATGCCTTGTAGGAAGTGGCTGACAATATGTGTCTTTGACTGTGTTAGGGTAATATGTTACATTTTCCACAGATGCCATGGTATTTAAATAGTAAATGGTGCATTTATCCAAAGCACTTCACATAGATTGTGCATTACATTCACCCATTCATACACCGATGGCAGAGGAAACCATGCAAGGCACCAACCTGCTCATCGGGAGCAATTAAGAGTTCAGCGTCTTGCTCAAGGACACTTTGACACTAACTCTGGGGGAGCCCCCCAGCCCGGGATCGAACTGGGAACATTGCAGTTTCCAGTTCACTCTAGTGGGCAGTTTCCAGTACCCGGTCACTCTACCCCTGAGCCACTGCCGCCCCTAAATATTATGTTGTTTATATAATATTTACTATTTACATTCAATAGTAAATAGTATAGTATTTAAACAGATGTTAGGTTTAATGTTAAACTGCTATCTTAGTATCATATATTCTGGACTCTATTGACTTGACCTCTGACCTTGTTGATCGCTGACTAGAGTAGGTCTGATTCATTAAGTTGTGACTCCTAAAATTATAACTTTTAGCTCCATAGATTATTCACATTTATGCTAAGTGTCTTTAGGTTATCGTTTTGGGTTTTAGGTTCTGAAGGTTATTTTATGGGGACTCAGCAGAACTGTCTCTCCACAGGTTCCTGATGAGGTGGAGCTCTTCAGTGGAGAGCTACAGTCCCCCACTCTGGAAGACCAGACACCAGGGAAAATGGAGAGAGTTCTTCAAGGTAGGACCATATGGAATGAATGAGCAGTATTTAAATGAAGGACCTCCTCCTAGTACCTCCTAGGGGGCGGGGGGACCATGAACAGGAACTGTTTTTAACCCAAAAAACTGCCCAAGTGTACAGCATTTCCAAAGTACTTTGATACGCACGCATGCACGCACGCACGCACGCACACACACACACACACACACACACACACACACACACACACACACACACACACACACACACACACACACACACACACACACACACACACACTTATCTATACTATTAAAACTGGGTGATGCAAAGTATTACCATTTATGATCATACATGTGTTTAAATATGCTTCTCACTTTCTTAGCTTCAGCGAGTGACTTTGTGGACCAACAGCAGAGTTCCCTGATTAAGAGAGTGAGGATGGTTGCACCCGCCATCCTGCAACGACTCCTTAATGAGGGGGTCATCGGCAGTGAGGACTGTAATACTGTGCTGTCTAGGCCCACCACTATGGATAAGATGAGGGAACTGTGTGACCTTGTGTATTCTAGGGGGCAAAAAGCCAAACACATTTTCTACTATTCTGTTCTTGAGGATCGGTCGCTTCTCAATGATCTGTAAGTGATTTAATTTAAATTAATTTGTATGTCATCACAGTGTATTAGCTCACTTTTTAGTCTACACTGCTTAGTGTTAATATGAATCATTCTCTTTTATCTCCTCTTTCCTTTTCCAAGTCCCTGGCATGGTCAAGTTCTGCTGTTCCTTCAACCACTGAGAAAAACATGCAATCTGAGTGTACTTCTGCTGCCAAGAAATGTGCCTCTCAATGAGGTAAACTATGTTATTTGTTAAGTAGCTATCATCTCAAAGACTTCAAATATTTTCAGACTCCACGTACTAAAATAATATATTGACTCTGATTTTGATAAGACATCCAGAGGCTAGTCTGTAGGTGTGGACACATGTGACAAACAATACAAGACCAACATTTATAAAAGAGCAATGTCAAAATGCCCTTGTTTTTACAGTAACAAAGACTGGTCAAGTACCCTGACAAATCTGTCCACATGCATTAAGAATTAATTAAATAGTGTTGTGTCCTTGCAGGTGAAAGTACAACATGAGGAGGATGAACACATCAAGATCTCCCCCTTCTGTGATCTTACTCCAAACCAAGTCTACAGTCTGAAATGCACTTCATCTGAAGTACAACCCCAGGTAGCACACATTAAAACTACAACCTCAGGCTATGGTATGGTAAAGCTGTGTGAGCAGGCCTGGAATTTCGTCATTTTAGGGGCAAGGCCACTTGGCCTTTGTTGTTGTAATTTATTTGAGGGCACAAAGGCCAAATACCAGGGAAGGAAGGCCATAACAAAATAAGAAGCTTTTTTTAACTAAGTCCACAGAAATAATGAATTTAACTTGAAGGTGAAGGATGCTTTTATTTTCATATAAGAATAACTATCTGTGAAATATAACACATTTATTTCACAAAATAATGTGTTGGCAAATAACCAATATTTAGTTATATAGGCCTAGGTCTCAATGTGTCACATTCAGCCTTGGACTTCACTGACTGAAGTAGGGGCCACATTAATCACATTAGATTCACAGATTAGAGATTTTATGTATTTTCCCCACACATTATTTTCATTCAAATGAAATGTGATTGACTTGGACTAATAATGACTTTAGTTGTTTTTTCAATATTTAAATATATATCTTTTCTTAAATATTAATAATTACAGCTTGTATATTGGCTATTTTCACCATTTTAAATTGATTTCAAATACTAATTATAAAAAAAAGAAACATACAAGGTCTCCACCCGACAGCGACAATATATAGCCTAGGCTATATATGGTTCTGTATCAGTATATGAGTCTGTTTTAGCCGATTTCATTCTAATTGGCTATTATGCCTGCCTATGAATTTCATGGGCCTGAGTCCCCCCGCCCCTTATATGTTGCCTGGATAATTGATTGAGGTCATGTGATCAGTGACATACGCAGGGTGTACTTTTGGCTCCGCCCCCTCGGCCAAAAGTACACCCTGCGGAGGTCACTGATCACATGACCTCAATCAATTCTCCAGTTCTAGGCAACATAGAAGGGGGTGGGGATTTTTGTCTTATTTCCACACAACAACAACATCTGAGGCGTATTAAAGACATAGTTCAATGTTGATAATGAGTATTCCCCTTTGAACGAGGACTGCGGCACACCAAAAATCGAGCTATAACTGTCACATTCTAGCTGCTGAAATAAACTTTCCATTTAGATCATTGTTGACAAACGAACAGAACATGGATGTTGTTTGCAAAAGGATTATTTATTTCTTGTCCATCAGAGCGGTGAGGTCAGGTCACTCTACTTTTGTATGATATTGATAGCCTAAACTTTGAATTCGTTTGCAGTTATTCTATTGCTTGCTTTAGATTAAGACTCATCATTTTGGGATTTCGCTGTATTTTGTCAAATGTATTAATCTGCTGTTTAAATTAGATTTATCTCCTGTTTGGCCCGGTGATGCTTTTGTGTCGTATTACACAGTGTTGCGGGATTCCGACGGTTCATACGAGGCTCGAAATCAAACCTACCTACCACTGGTCATGTGTTAGCTGCGCAGCTCAACCAAAGGCACTGGTGTCTAAAGAAAACCTGTATTGACAGGAAAATCGTGCAGAGAAAAAAAACGGTTAAATCAGCTGCTGGCGCAGCTGGGGCACCACGGCGAATGAGAGGGGCTATAATGGTCATTTTAGAATGCCAACCTGTTCAAAATCCTCTATGTATCTATCTATATTTTGGCCCTAGAATAGTAGCCACACAGCAGGTTTCTTTAGTCGAGTCAACCACTTTTCTCAACTACAGCTGTCAATCTAACAGCTGATCTGGGTCTCCCATGCTACATTCACTGTGTCAGCGATTTGTATGTGTGTAGCTATGTCTGTGTCGATCTTATCTTTAGTCCAGACCGTCTATGACCATTTAGGAGAGCATCTTTAACTGTGTATTTGTCTCTCTTATAATTAGTACGTACCTTATATGACTATTTAGGATAGTATCTTTGGTACAATGTGGGGTATAAAGACTGTGTAAGATGGGTGTTTGGGAGGCGGGTGCCCGGATGGGCTGCGTGGAGCAGGGCTGGAGCCCTGCTTCTCAGTGTTGCTGTATGCTGTCTCTCTGCTGATTCTCTTCCTAATAAATGAGCTACAACTTCATCCGAATGGAATATTATTATTAATAATATTGCTATAACAGGGCACACAATTTCTGCTCTGTGTGGAGTCAGGAAAACAGCAATACACTATAACTGCAAGTTCTGCAACTACTACTTCTACAAATACTAGTATTACTACTACTACTACTACTACTACTACTACTACTACTGCTGCTGCTGCTGCTACTATTACTACTGCTACCAATACTAGTATTATTACTACTGCTACAACTACAACCACAACTTGCACTACCACACTAACACAAGCCAAAAGTAATACAGTTATCTCTATTTTCAGGCTGTGACTTATCATCTTAACTATGGACCAGTTTTCCATCCCACATTTGAGGTGGAGTTGGATCTCAATGCAGAATGTGTCACATTGACATTACTGGGACCTGAGAACAACCTGGTGTGGCAGCAAGACGTTTACCTGCAAGGTGTGTGTGTGTGTGTGTGTGTGTGTGTGTGTGTGTGTGTGTGTGTGTGTGTGTCTGTGTGTGTGAGTGTGAGTGTGTGTGTGTGTGTGTGTGTGTGTGTGTGTGTGTGTGTGTGTGTGTGTGTGTGTGTGTGTGTGCGTGTGCGTGTGCGTGTGTGTGTGTGTATGTGCGCGCGCGTGTATCACACCGTGAAACAAACAACACTCAAGGTGTTTTAGATTGAGACCGACAAATAGCAGATCTATAAGCGCACTTAAACATTCGTCATGACCCATTGAGTTTTTAGATCTACTATTTTCATGTGATGCGTTTTGAGTGTAAATAGTTATGTTACATGTTGTATAAACGTATACATCATGTTTAAGCGCAAAGTGACAAACTGCGCTTTCTTTAAGCACCACAACTGCACCACAAGCTGCACCCATCATGATAATAAAAATGTGACTTTATTTTGTAAACATGTGTTTATTAAACACGGAACACTTTAATCCGTACATTCCGTACAGCAGCTAACTAACAGACAGTGTCAAGTGTCAAAGTAACATCCTTGATCCTTCCATTCTAGACTTAAACCACTGACTTGTTCTTGTTCAAAAACAAAAGCATGTCCACATGAGAAGCGGTAAGCCGAGTGCGAAGTCTATTCAATATCAATCCCGCAGCAGAGAAAACCCTCTCTGCTGGCATGGATGTTGCGGGGATGCACAGAAACATTTTTGCCAAGTGTGACAGATTCTTGTACCTGTTCTCATGTAGTTCCCACCACACCCCCCCACAGGTTCATTTCCAACTGGACAGATAAAGGAACATCCTCTGCGAAATATTCATCCCCGAAGAGGTCAATCATTGCATCTGCATGTTTCGCTCTTTTTGCGGGGTGCGCAGCTGGCTGAGCGACCCCAGGCTCATCCTCGTCCTCGTCCTCAGTAGCATTAGCATCCAAGGCCGGGAGATTTGATAGCAGAGCAGTAACTTTTTTTGTGGACAGCTTCTCTGATCTCATCGGTGGTGAACCTAAGCTGCTTGTGCCGTGGATCCAAAAACGATGCGACCATGTGCAACCTCATGTGCTTTCTGTGCAACCTCGACCTGGTCAAGCACCATGCCAGAGCTGAGAGACTGTGACACCTTTCTCTGGAATTCCGACATTTTCGCAGATTCATCATCTTCTGGTTGCAGTCTTGCAGATACCTGATTGTTTGATTGAATACTTTATTAACAGTTTGCAAAAAAGGCACGGTGGCGTGGCACAGATATATACAAAATAATGCATACTTTCAGTATTTCAACTCCAGGTATGTCTCTCTGGCATTGCTTGTGTCTGTAAGTGGGCACTCTTCACAGTCCAGCCTTCAAAATAGTGAGCGGTTATTGTCACATAGGACTCGGTCGTCAACCCTGTCCAAGCGTCAGTGGTAAGAGCCACTTTCTTGACTTTAGACAGAATCTTACGGAGTGAGGTGGGTGTCTGATCATAAGTTCCCTCCAGTCGCGTTGTTATTGTTTGGCGACATGGCACGGTGTACTATGGTTTTAGAAGTACCATCAGCTCACGGAAGCCTTTCCCTTCGACAACGCACATTGGCATGATAGCTTCGGCTATCATCTTGACAGCCAACTCGGTGATCTTTTCAGCCGGTCATCACAGTGCCGAGGATTCACGGTGAAGTCTACCATGCTGCTTAGTTTCGATGAAGGCTGTGGGTGTTTCGATGTAATGTGACTTGTCATCGCGGTTCTAGACGAGGGATACGAAAATCGACTGGCAACAATTGTGGCAACAAATCAAACTTGTTCACTCATTTGAAACTGAAACACACAGATACGAATATCGCTTCCGCTAGGAAAAAGTATGTTGCAAACACAGCTCTTGTCTTTGGCATTTAAACAGCATTTCACTGGTCATTCGAATCAGGACAAAGCAATAACACATGTCATTGCTGTGTTTATAGTGCACTCTAGTCTGTCTGGTCCAAATGGGAACTTGAACCAGTTAGATTTGAAGTAGCTTGTTCTGCACACACACAAAACATGTCTACTTTGCACTGAGCTGTACACATTTGCACTTAACAAAATGCCATGCACCAAAATGGTACCTATAGGTTTTATTCTCCCAAATCTATTCCAATTAATTTGTATTGTTTTGTATTCCAGAGAATCCTTCCATGCTGCACCCTGGTGTTTGGTGTTCACGCTTCCATCACGGCTGTGATGGAAGCATTATGGGGACCATGTTTAAGTGTACAGTGTGTCCTGACTATAACCTGTGTTCTGCCTGTCAGTTCACTGGACTTCATATGGAACATCTTCTGAGGCCCACCCCACCTCCATTCCTGGTCAGAATATATATATATATATATATATATATATATATATATATATATATATATATATATATATATATATATATATATATATATATATATATATAAATCAATGTTTAAAAGAACAATGCAGTCATTGGTGTTTCATCCTGCAATGGTCCTGATGATGCGGGAACAGCTGGATGATGATGATGATGATGATGATGTCTGAAAGTATTTGTCTTTGACAGTGTTAGGGTAATATGTTATATTTTCCACAGATTCCATGGCATTTAGATAGTATGTTGTTTATATAGTATATTATTCAAACAGTTAATGTAAGTTAATGTAATGTTTACCTGATATCCTAGTATCCTACATTCTGGACTCTATTGGCTTGACCTCTGACCATGTTGATAGCTGACTAGAGTAGTATGGTACTTAAAGTTTTGAGTTCTAAAATGTTACATTTTAAGTCTTTCTGGAGGTTATTGTATGGGGACTCAGCAGAACTCTCTCTCCACAGGTTCCTGATGAGGTGGAGCTCTTCACTGGAGAGCTACAGTCCCTCAGTCTGGAAGACCAGACACTAGGGAGAATGGAGACAGTTCTCCAAGGTAGGACCATATGGAATTCAAATGAGCAGTATTTAAATGAAGGACCTCCTCCTAGTTTCTACCAGGAAACCCAACACCCTTCAAAATCAAAAAGGTTGTGCCCCTCTGATTGCTTAATGCTTGAGTACATGCTTGAGTACAAAGCCGTTGGTGGAGCATAAATGTGGAGTTGCGTCATGATCCAAGGAGTGATTTGCAGCCAAAAAGTAAAGAGGGCTGTTATGGCCACCATGAGGCCGATTGGTTTCATTAATTTCCCTGCATTGGGGGGGGTAGAGTATTTATAACGTGCTTTGACACACAGACACACGCACACGCACACACACACACACACACACACACACACACACACACACACACACACACACACACACACACACACACACACCATATCTATCCTATAAAAACTGGGCTGATTAATGCAAAGTATTTCCATTTAGATTGATCATAAAAGTGTTTAAATATGCTTTTCACCCACACATAAATGTTCATTCCTCTTAGCTTCAGCGAGTGACTTTGTGGACCAACAGCAGAGTTCCCTGATAAAGAGAGTGGGGATGGTTGCACCCACCATCCTGCACCGACTCATTAATGAGCGGGTAATCACCCGTAAGGACAGTGATACAGTGCTGTCTAGGCCCACCACTATGGATAAGATGAGGGAACTGTGTGATCTTATGGATTCCAGGGGTCAAAAAGCCAAAGAAATTTTCTACAATGTTCTTGAGGAAAATGATCCGTCTCTTCCCAATGATCTGTAAGTATTTGTCATTTAAATTCATTTATATGTCAAACATTGTATTAGCTCACTTTTTAGTCCACATTGCTTTGTGTTAATATGAATAATTCTCTTTTATCTCCTCTTTCCTTTTCCAAGTCCCTGGCATGGTCAAGTTCTGCTGTTCCTTCAACCACTGAGACAAACACGTAATCTGAGTGTACTTCTGCTGCCAAGAAATGTGCCTCTCAATGAGGTAAACTATGTTATGTGTTAAGTAGCTAACATCCCAGAGACTTCAAATATTTTTAGACTTCATTTTCTAAAATGTTATATTGATTGATACTCTGATTTTGATGAGACAACCAGAGGCTAGTCTGTAGGCGTGGACACATGTGACAAACAATACAAGGCCAACATTTATGAAAAAGCTTTGTCAGAATTCCCTTGTATTGACAGTAACAAAGACGGGTGATGTACCCTGACAAATACATCTGTCCATATGCATTAAGAATGAATTAAATAGTGTTGTGTCATTGCAGGTGAAAGAACAACATGAGGAGGATGAACACATCAAGATCTCCCCCTTCTGTGATCTCACCCGAAACCAAGTCTACAGTCTGCAATGTACTTCATCTGAAGCACAACCCCAGGTAGCACATATTAAAACGACAACCTCAGGTTATTGTATGGTATAGTTGTGTGAATCAGGAAAACAGCAATACAGTAATACTGCAAGTACAGCTACTACTATTTCTACCAATACTAGTATTACTACTACTACTTCTACCACTGCTGCTACTACTACTACTACTACTACTACTACTACTACTACTACTACTACTACTACTGATACCAATACTAGTGTCATTATTACTGCTAAAACTACATCCACAACTTGCACTAGCACAATAACACATGACAATGGTAATAGAGTTATCTCTGTTTTCAGGCTGTGACTTATCATATGAACTATGGACCAGATTACCATCCCACGTTTGAGGTGGAGTTGGATCTCAATGCAGAATGTGTCTCATTGACATTACTGGGACCTGAGAACAACCCGGTCTGGCAGCAAGACGTTTACCTGCAAGGTAAAGGCAGAGCTATTCAGTTAAATTCAATTTAAATTTGTGGTGCATTCACACACTGGCCCTCATTTATCAATGGAGCATAAACGGTGTATCTTTTGCCTTAAATCTGGCCGTAAGCCAACGTCCAAGTTGCATTTATCACGGGTCCTATACAGCAAATCCTAGGGTACATTTGGTTGGAGCTTTGATAAATCTGACGGCTGAAACCGGGCGTCATTTAAATAACACGCCCTTAAATATTCTAGAAACGCCCCGATTTTACGACATTAAGAACCGGAATACGACCCAAAAATAGCATGGAGAAGAGTTTCCCTGGCCCGCCTCACTGCCTGACAAGTCACACATGTCCTACACATTCACACACGCGCACACGCATGCAAGCATGCACGCAAACACGCACGCACGCACGCACTTAACTTCTTGCAAACCCAACTGTGTTTCGTGTATTCCGTAACGATACAAAGCGTCGTTTTGGGATCCCACTGTCTCTTCAATCTTTGTCAAGTAGAATATTAGCCAACATGAATGACAGATTATGACATCTCATCTCCATCGATGGAATATATTTGCATATTAAATGATTTAACCCATACCGAGCAGAGTTACACTAAAATAATTCCGTGAGACTCGGGCGGGCTGCAGTCCCGTGCTGCCACATTAATGAGAGATAGCCTGGAGAGGCAAAGGTTTGGAGCGTCGGGTTTATATCCTCAACCCAGGTTCCATAGGACCTCACTGTCCATGAAAAGATTACAGCGGCGCCGCCGCGATGCTATTTTCAAATAGCCAATGCAGCCAGATCTGCAATCTTATCTGAATGACTGTGAAAGCGGTTTGTTTAAATTAGTTTATAAAATGTTGGTAACCGGTCAGGTGGGCACAAAAACCAACTGGGCACACCGGACAACTGGGCACACAGCCGTCTGGGCACACAGGTCAACTGGGCACACAGTCAACTGGGCACACAAGACAACTGGGCACACAGTCAAGTGGGCACACAAGACAGCTGGGCACTCTGCTTTGATGTGCCCCCCCTTTCTATGAAATCCAGAGATTAGTGAACCCCTGCTGTGAATTGTCTGCTCCTGAGTTCCTGAGCAGACGCTCCTGAGTTCCCCCCCTCAGACAGCGTCAGCAGTACTCACCCAGGCCTAGTGTGCGCTTTACACATGCACACACACACACACACACACACACACACACACACACACACACACACACACACACACACACACACACACACACACACACACACACACACACACAGAGGATGCTCAAAATGTTCCACTTCCATTCAACAACCATCAAGGAAGGTGCTAATGGGGCAGTGGGGGGTGGCGCACACACACACACACACACACACACACACACACACACACACACACACACACACACACACACACACACACACACACACACACACACACACACACACACACAGTCACATTTGCCATTGTTGATGTTTTTGTAAAAAAATAATAATTACAAGGTAGGTTTTTTCTTATTTTCTTAAAGGGGAAAACCACTCATTTTCAACATTTTACTATGTCATTAATATACCTTTGAGTTATTGAATGGAAATAATAAAAATGCTCCTGCTTTTCTGTTGGCCAGAACTGGAAGTCTAGAAAATCAGTTAACATGGTAAAACGCACCGGTGTGATGGGAGTTTTTAAGCAATTTAAAGAAATATCTCTAAAAGTAAAAATGATATAAAGAATTCCAATGGTAGCCGAGATGTCCTACATAGGCCGAACGTTTTTTTAGTTGGAACGGAGTTTCTACCTAAAAGTATGAATTTCCCCATTGACATGAAAACATGGTAAAATGCAGCGGTGTCACAGCACTGCGTTGTTGATTTTCTAGACCTCCAGTTCTAGTCAACAGAAAAGCGGGGGGACTTGTTTTATGAATTCCACACACAAACTCAAAGGTATATTAATGACATAGAAAAATGTTGAAAATGGGTGGTTTTCCCCCTTTAACTAGGCTTTTAATCCAGTCATTATATGAAGTTATTTTTTTCCACGCATGTGCGCACACACACACACACACACACACACACACACACACACACACACACACACACACACACACACACACACACACACACACACACACACATGGGAGAGGCAATACACAGCTCACAACAAATGGATGAGGATGCTGTCAGAACTGCAAGGACACACTGCAATACACTATCTCAGTAACAGACATTACACAATGTCTCCCACCGTCTCTCTCTCACAGTGGGGGGGGGGCGGGGGGTACTTGAATATCAAAGAAACACAAAAATCCTTGGTAGTCATACGGTGTGCCCAGATGTCCATGTGCCCAGTCATCTCGTGTGCCCAGATGTCTGTGTGCCCAGTCATCTCGTGTGCCCATATGTCCATGTGCCCATTCATCTCGTGTGCCCAGATGTCCGTATGCCCACTTATCCGATGTGCCCAATTGTCTAGAAACTCGTGTGCCCAGATGTCCAGTGTGCCCACCTGACCGGTATTCGGTCAGACAATGCTGCTCCGCATGTCTACAATGGAACAAATGGGTAGCCAAAGTCAACAACCGCCGACCTGTCGTGAGATCTGTGCGGGCCGTATGCTGAAGAGAAGGTCAAGATATATTGATAAATGCCGACATTTGCGGTTATCTCGCTGTACGCCCATTATTTGGTCTACACCGCGTTGATAAATGAGGGCCAATGTGTATCTGTGTGTGTGTGTGTGTGTGTGTGTGTGTGTGTGTGTGTGTGTGTGTGTGTGTGTGTGTGTGTGTGTGTGTGCGTGCACGTGCGTGCATGTGTAACACACAGTGAAACAACACTCAAGGTGTTTTAGATTGAGACCGACAAATAGCAGATCTACAAGCTCACTTATACATTTCATCACAACCCATTGAGTTTTTAGATCTACTTCTTTCATGTGATGCATTCTGAGAGTGTAAATAGTTATGTTACATGTAGTCTAAACACGTATAAACCATGTTTAAGGTCTCATGCTTGAAAATGCTTTGGTTTATATATGAAATAAAACAACAGAGTGCAGTGTGCCGGCATTGTTCAGTAGTGTTCAGGTATGTTGCCGGTGTTGTTGTGGCAACAAATCAAACGTGTTCACTCATTTGAAACTGAACCGCACATGTGAATACCGCTTCAGCTAGGAATAAGTATGATGCAAACACAGCTCTTGTCTTTGGTATTTAAACAGCCTTTCACTGGTCATTCGAATCAGGACAAAGCAATAACACACGTCATTGATGTGTTTATAGTGCACTCTGGTCTATCTGGTCCATATAGGAACTTGAATTTGAAGTAGTCTATGTTCTGCATACAAAACACAACTACCAAAATGTTACCTATAGGTTTTACTCTCCCACATATATGCCAATGAATTTGTATTGTTTTGTATTCCAGAGAATCCTTCCATGCTGCACCCTGGTGTTTGGTGTTACGGCTGTGATGGAAGCATTATGGGGACCAGGTTTAAGTGTACAGTGTGTCCTTACTATAACCTGTGTTCTGCCTGTCAGTTCACTGGACTTCATATGGAACATCTTCTGAGGCCCATCCCACCTCCATTCCTGGTCAGAATATATCCTTCTACATTTGAAAACTGCCGCAAATGCAGAAAACAAATGAATGTTGAACAGAACAATGCAGTCATTGTGGTGTTTCATCCTGTAAAAGGTTCTGATAATGCAGGAACAGCTGGATGATGATGATGATGATGTACTTGTTACTTCCTCAGTGGATACCTTGTAGGAAGTGGCTGACAATATGTGTCTTTGACAGTGTTAGGGTAATATGTTAGATTTTCCAAAGATGCCATGACATTTAGATAGTATGTTTATCTAACTATATAAATGGCGAGCAACTTCCGTGCCCTCGGTGTCCACACCCCACAGCTCTGTTATCGACTAAACACAACACCGTCACACCACATGTCGCCAACACTGTCGCCACGGCGGGCGGCCTGAATTTACGTTTCGCGTAGGGCACCTGGCATGCCTCACTACACCGTTCCCACCTCGCAACATAATTAATTCTACTCACCAAATGTCGGACACAACGGAAGTGGAAGCAGCTTCCTACCGCTTACCGTGCGTACCACCGAGGCCAACACAACACGACGGCCCGCCATTGAAAATCCCCAAAACAACAAGAGCACGTTGCTCTGCTCTGCTCCACACACCAGGCTAGCTTCATGACACCAAAGGATTAGCCAGTGATGTCATCATTACTGGTCAACACACCAGGCTAGGTTCATGACAGCAAAGGATTCGACAGTGATGTCATCATTATGCAACCCGGAAGTACACATCGCCGGCATTGGGATGCCAGGTTGGGATGCCACGCCAGAAACAAGCAAGAACCTGCATGATTTTTTTTTTTTTTTTTTTTTTTTTTTTTTTACCGTTTGGAGATTTTCATCCGACGACTTTGGCGCGGACCACCAGGGGGTCCGCGGACCCCCTGAAACATAAAAAATATTATTTCTTCCCAATTTTTTTCTCAATTTTTATACTTTTACATTACAACTTCTTTTTTTTTTTTTTTTTTCCCCCAAATGTTCATCCCATATATACACGCGCCCCGTGCGCGGCTAGGGGTTTCGGGCGGCCATAGGCCGCCCGGACCTCTAGTATAGTATATATGATATTGTTACAGGTACCAGGATCTGGCACCTATTCACAGATATATATGTACCTGGAAAACAGGTTGAAATGGTTTAGAAGAAATAGAGACAGAGGAACATGCTCTTGTTTCCACCGAGTCTCCTCTCAGTTATGATTTATTCAACACATCATTTAACACATATCACAATAAACCCTAACT
The DNA here is from genome assembly GCF_963454915.1 of Gymnoscopelus microlampas. NCBI lineage: Eukaryota > Metazoa > Chordata > Actinopteri > Myctophiformes > Myctophidae > Gymnoscopelus > Gymnoscopelus microlampas. The sequence continues at coordinate 1,778,579 of NC_139951.1, forward strand.
GTACTGTTTTGCATTGTCCTTTTACTTTATTTATCCAGTATTTAATACTGCCCCTTTTACTCAGCATAAAACAATACTGCACTTTTACTGTCTATGTAGACATATATGACATTCACATTTCCAAAGTACCTTCACAATGAAATCAAAATCAAACAACATACCATAAACATCCTCTGTCAATTCACTTCAATACAAAGAAACACCTAGGAACCTCTGTGTCACTATGCATTCAACTCCCAAATTCGTTTGGTCATTAATTCACTTGCATCTAAGTGCATTTTTACAATACAAGATGCTCTAAGCACCATTTAGGACTTGCATAATCAGATCAGTAACAGTAACACTTAATGAACATACTATTTACAGCTGCATGGTTTGCAGTTATCTGGTTTGAAACCATTTCCCTCAAAAACGGGAACACTTGTTCACAAAATACTTGTTCAATACACATATTAAATAATAAGTGGAGCCAGCCATTATCAAAACACAAATCTAACACAAAGAACGGAGATGTGATACCCAGACACACACACAATCAACGTGACACACGACGGAGCAACGTGGCGGACGCCATTACAAACATTACAAACAATGAGACACTTTCCAATCACTCGTTTTACACTTACATTCGAACCAAAAAGTAAACACAATAAACTCCAGACATTACATAAACAACAACAATCATTTCTGTGTGCTTTGTGAAGTATAACCCACCTGGAAAACAGGTTGAAATGGTTTAGAAGAAATAGAGACAGAGGAACATGCTCTTGTTTCCACCGAGTCTCCTCTCAGTTATGAGAAGAACCAGTGGCGCATGCGCACTAGACTACCTCAGTGGACGACAAGCTCAGAAGGCAAAACAGGTTGAAACCAAGGTGTTACACTGCCACCTATTGACCAAAGTTATTGTTGTTTTGGTGAAAACATTACACAAAGACACAACCTGGGTTTAAAAGGAAAATACAATACAAACACTTCTCAAAACACTGTGACACATAAAACAATCACACTAATGTGATCACACTTTAGTGGGCATCACAATATAGTATATTATTTAAACAGATGTTGAATATAATGTTAACCTGCTATCCTAGTATCCTACATTCTGTAATATATTGGCTTGACCTCTGACCTTGTTGATAGCTGACTAGAGTAGTCTGGTACTTAAAGTCTTGAGTTCTAAAATTCTAAATGTAAAGTATTTCTGGAGGTTATTTCATGGGGACTCAGCAGAACTCTCTCTCCACAGGTTCCTGATGAGGTGGAGCTCTTCACTGGAGAACTACAGTCCCTCAGTCTAGAAGACCAGACACCAGGGGAAATGGAGACAGTTGTTCAAGGTAGGACCATGTGGAATTATAAATGAGTAGTATTTAAATGAAGGACCTTCTCCTAGTTTTTACCAGTATTTCCATTTAGAATGATCATAAATGTGTTTAAATATGTTTCTAACCCACAACTAAATGTTCATTCCTCTTAGCTTCAGTGAGTGACTTTGTGGACCAACATCAGAGTTCCCTGATTAAGAGAGTGAGGATGGTTGCACCCACCATCCTGCACCGACTCCTTGATGAGCCTTATGAGCCTGATGCTGAATATGTGAATGTTAGAATCATCACCTATGAGGACCTTGATACTGTGCTGTCTAGGCCCACCACTATGGATAAGATGAGGGAACTGTTTGATCTTATGGATTCCAGGGGTCAAAAAGCCAAAGACATTTTCTACAAAGTTCTTGAGGAAAATGATCCGTCTCTTCTCAATGATCTGTAAGTATTTGTCATTTAAATTCATTTGTATGTCAAACATTGTATTAGCTCACTTTTTAGTCCACATTGCCTCGTGTTAATATGAATCATTCTCTTTTATCTCCTTTTTCCTTTTCCAAGTCCCTGGCATGGTCAAGTTCTGGTGTTCCTTCAACCACTGAGACAAACACGCAATCTGAGTGTACTTCTGCTGCCAAGAAATGTGCCTCTCAATGAGGTAAACTATGTTATGTGCTAAGTAGCTAACATCCCAGAGACTTCAAATCTTTTTAGACTTCATTTACTAAAATGTTATATTGTTTGATACTCTGATTTTGATGAGACAACCAGAGGCTAGTCTGTAGGTGTGGACACATGTGACAAACAATACAAGGCCAACATTTATGAAAAAGCGTTGTCAGATTTCCCATGTATTGACAGTAACAAAGACTGGTGAATACATCTGTCCATATGCATTAAGAATGAATTAAATAGTGTTGTGTCATTGCAGGTGAAAGAACAACATGAGGAGGATGAACACATCAAGATCTCCCCCTTCTGTGATCTCACCCGAAACCAAGTCTACAGTCTGCAATGTACTTCATCTGAAGTACAACCCCAGGTAGCACATTAAAACGACAACCTCAGGTTATTGTATGGTAAAGTTGTGTGAATCTGGAAAACAGCAATACAGTAATACTGCAAGTACTGCTACTACTATTGCTACCAATACTAGTAATCCGACTACTACCACTGCTACTACTACTACTACTACTACTGCTATATTATTACTGCTAAAACTACATCCGCAACTTGCACTACCACACTAACACAAGACAATAGTAATAGAGTTATCTCTGTTTTCAGGCTGTGACTTATCATATGAACTATGGACCAGATTACCATCCCACATTTGAGGTGGAGCTGGATCTCAATGCAGAATGTGTCTCATTGACATTACTGGGACCTGAGAACAACCTAGTCTGGCAGCAAGACATTTACCTGCAAGGTAAAGGCAGAGCTATTCAGTTAAATTACAAAAAAAATTGTGGTGCATTCACACACTGGCCCTCATTTATCAATGGAGCGTAAAAAACGGTGTATCTTTTGCTTTAAATCTGACCGTAAGCCAACGTCCAAGTGGCATTTATCACAGGATCCTATACAGCCAATCCTAGCGTACATTTGGTCGGAGCTTTGATAAATCTGACGGCTGAAACCGAGCGTCATTTAAATAACACGCCCTTAAATATTCTCGAAACGCCCCGATTTTACGACATTAAGAACTAGAGGTTACGTAGGTAACCCCGGTTCTTTTAGTTTAGGAGTGAGACACTCCCTATGGGAAACAGCGCCATCTGGCGATGTAACAGAGCTACACAATACGCTCCCGGGGCCCATTCATTTGGCTAGAGGGTATGTCACGTGACCGGCCATCCCCTCCCCTCAGCGGGAGGGTATAAAAGGCCCCGGTAGTGACGTCAACTTCCTCTTTCACACAGGTCCTCTGTTCGCAGTGGCGAAACAAAGGGGTGTTTGGGGAGTGTCTCACTCCTAAACTAAAAGAACCGGGGTTACCTACGTAACCTCTAGTTCTTTGTCGTTTTGTCGTGAGACACTCCCTATGGGATCTATAAACCCCCCGGAAGCGTCCAATAAATTGTATCCCCAGGAAAAACCGCACGGGCCCCTACTGACTCAGGGACCCACACATGGCGGGCCCCTGTCACAGGGACGTCCAGGTCCACCGGACCTGGACACGGCACAAGGGAAGAGATAAAAGAGACCCTGACAGACCGAAGTCTGCCTTATTCAGCTAATAGAGGACAAGGTCCGTCACCTACCAACCAATTAATAAGGGAACAGGGCCCCCCTGCTCCCAGAGACTCAACAGGTTGTTAGCCCCACGGGATCACATCAGGAGGAGAAAGGCACCTCAAGTAGATGAGGCTGCCACACCCAGGACTGCGTGCGCCACTGAGGAGGCCGCCACGTCCAGGCTGTAGAAAGCTGCAAAAGTCGAAGTAGACGACCAATTAGCAGCCGCGCAAATCTCCTGGACCGAAGCCCCTCTAGAGAGGGCCCAGGAGGTAGCCACTCCCCTAGTCGAGTGTGCCCTCAGTCCAACCGGTACTGGGGCCCCACTACTAGTATAGGCGAGCCTTATGGCCGCAACGATCCATCTGGACAGCGTTGGCTTGGCAACCGCCTTCCGCTGGTTACCCCGGCCGTAGGAGACAAACAACTGTGTTGACTTCCTACTAGGCGCCGTCTTCTGACAGTACAGTTTCAACGCCCTCACTGGACAGAGACAGTGCAACCGTTCCTCCTCCGCCGAAGCGAAAGGAGGTGGGTGAAAAGCAACCAACTCGACCGGGGCCGGTGCAACCACCCCGGTCTTGGTAACAAACGCCAAGTTTGGTTTCAGCAGAACCCGTCTGCCATCCCCAGAGAACCTCAAGCACTCCGAACTCACCGAGAGTGCCTGCAGGTCACTGACCTTCTTGGCCGTAGTCAGGGCCACCAAGAGGATAGTTTTCAAACTCAACACCTCGAGGCTCACAGTCTCGAGGGGTTCAAAGGGAGGAAGGCAGAGTGCATTAAGCACTGCTGCCAGATCCCAGGCCGGAAACAGAGGCCTGTTGGTCGGCCTGGACCGTCTGGCACCGCCCATGAACCGTCGCACCAGGTGATGCTTGCCAACCGTTCCGCCATCGAACCCGTCGTGGCAAGCGGAGATGGCCCCTAAGTAGACCTTGACCGTCGAGAAGGTCAAGCCCTGATTCAACCTGCTCTGCAGGAAAATCAGAATGCTACGAACTGGCGCCCGAAAAGCCACCACCGCCGGCGACTGTTCCTGGCACCATGACACAAAAATATTCCATTTTACGTCATAAGCAGCCTGAGTGGATCCGGCCCTAGCCCCCTGAATAGTAGCTATCACATCAGGGGGCAGGCCACAAGCATCTAGATTGGCCCTCTCACGGGCCAGACCCACAGGTCTAGGTCCCGGGGGCTGGGGTGGTTGATCTCGGTCCCCACCTGCGTCAGCAGGTCCGTTATCGGAGGGAGGGACCAGGGTTTGGCGTAGAGCAGAGGAGTTATCTCCGACCTCCACACGCCCCAACCCGGAGCAACCAGCAGTACAGTCAGGCCCTGGAGCCTGACTCTCTCCAACGTTGGGCGGATCAGCTCCAGCGGCGGGAATGCATATAGCAGTTCCCTCGGCCACCTGTGAGCCATCGCGTCCAGCCCCAACGAGAGATCCGTTGCCTTCATCGAGAAAAAGCGAGAGCACTTCGCGTTCTCTGCTGAGGCAAACAAGTCGACCTGGGGTCGACCGAACCTGGACCAGATCTGGATCCACTGAGTGGATCCGGCCCTAGCCCCCTGAATAGTAGCTATCACATCAGGGGGCAGGCCACAAGCATCTAGATTGGCCCTCTCACGGGCCAGACCCACAGGTCTAGGTCCCGGGGGCTGGGGTGGTTGATCTCGGTCCCCACCTGCGTCAGCAGGTCCGTTATCGGAGGGAGGGACCAGGGTTTGGCGTAGAGCAGAGGAGTTATCTCCGACCTCCACACGCCCCAACCCGGAGCAACCAGCAGTACAGTCAGGCCCTGGACCCTGACTCTCTCCAACGTTGGGCGGATCAGCTCCAGCGGCGGGAATGCATATAGCAGTTCCCTCGGCCACCTGTGAGCCATCGCGTCCAGCCCCAACGAGAGATCCGTTGCCTTCATCGAGAAAAAGCGAGAGCACTTCGCGTTCTCTGCTGAGGCAAACAAGTCGACCTGGGGTCGACCGAACCTGGACCAGATCTGGCGCACTGTTTTCGGGTTGAGTGACCACTCCGAATAATAAAGTTTGCCCCTGGACAGTAGGTCCGCTCCGCCGTTCAGGAGGCCCGGGACGTGGACCGCCCGGACCGATAGTAGGCGGGAGTCACACCACATCGTCAGTTCTCGGGCCAGGTTGTCCAGCACACGGGAGCCTAAGCCTCCCTGTTTGTTGATGTAGGACATGGTCGTGGTATTGTCCGTCCTCACCAAGACATGGCAACCGCTGATGTGCGCCTCGAACTGTTTCAGTGCGAGGAACACCGCCCTCAGCTCCAGGTAGTTTATGTGGGCCAACCGTAGATCGGGGCCCCACACTCCCCTGGCTGCGCGACCCTCGTGGACTGCGCCCCAGCCGGTCAAACTGGCGTCTGTCGTGACCACTCTCCTCGAGAGTACCGCACCTAGTCTGACACCTTCTGACAGAAAAGGTGCTTGTGACCAGGGTTCGAGTGCCTCCATGCAACGTGGAGACACTAGAACATGTCGAGACCCCATGGTAGGTGGAATGCGGAGGTCCCGCACCCACCGCTGAAAAGGTCTCATGAACAGTCTGCCCAGGCGGATTAAGTGTATGGCTGAGGCCATGAGACCCGCCGCCTGCAAACACAGCCTGTACGTGACTTTCTTTCCTACTTGAAAAGACCTCACACAGGCTAGGAAACTGTCTATCCTCTCCTTGGATAGGCGTGCCACCATCGTGTTCGAGTCCAAAGCAATCCCTATGAAAGAGGTTTGTTGGCATGGGACCAACACGCTTTTCTGAAAATTCACGTTGAAACCCAGTGACGTCAGATGTGAGATGGTCATCTCCGTGTGACGCACCACCTCCTGGCTGGAGTCTCCCGCCAGGAGCCAATCGTCGATGTACGTCGACATGCGTATTCCCTGTCTCCTCAGGAGGGCTATAGCCGCCTGGGTGCACTTCACGAAAACACGGGGGCTCAGGGACATCCCGAACGGGAGAACCGTGTACTCGTATACTCGCCCCTCGAACCCGAAGCGCAGAAATTTTCTGTGTGGTGGGTAGATGGGAATGTGAAAATACGCATCCTTCAAGTCTATGCTGGTCCACCAGTCGCCCTCGCGCACCGTGCGTAAAAGCGTCTCGTTCGTCAGCATGCGAAACTTGAATTTCGTTAGGAATCTGTTTAGACCTCTCAGGTCCAATATGGGACGTACACCCCCCCCTTTTTCTTGACCAGAAAATATTTCGAGTAAAAACCCAGGCGTTTCTGATCTGGGGACAACTCTCTTATGGCGCCCTTGCTTAGGAGAGAGAGAACCTCCTCTCTTAACGTGGCCGCCGCAGCGCCTGTCGCGCTGGAGAAAATCACTTTGTCTGACATCGGGGGTTTTGTGCCGAACTGTAATTTGTAACCCTTCTGTATGGTGCGAAGCACCCAATGAGACGGGTCGCAAGCTTTCCATTTCGCTAGACAGCGAGCTAGTGGATTGAGGCGAATGAATGAAACTGCTCGCTCCACCGGCTGTCCGCCCGTTGTCATGGAGACCAGTGACGTGCTCGCACGCTCTGGCGTTGCCAAGCATGTGACGCTCGATAGAGGCAGTACGGGTGTTACCTGATTGACAGAAGGATTCGGGAAAGTCACGTGACCCCGCACGCGGTGCCTCCCCACCATAGGTATCCGGTCGGAGAATCCCCTTGTCCGTCTCCGGTCGGAAACGGAAACATTTGGATCCGGGGAGGTCACGTGAGACAGTACGCGGTACCTCCCCGACTTCAACATCCGGTGGGGGACGCTCGACGTCCGTCTCCGGTCGGAAACGGAAGTGTGTAACTTGTTTACCTTCCGTTCGGCCATCTTGGGAGGGCCCCGCGACGCAGAAGCGTTTTGGCGCCCTCTCCAAGATGGCGGAATCGGCTGTAAAAACGGGCGTGACCCCTGTACCAAGGTGCAAAGGCGCCCTCTGGCGGACAGGGGTGGAACTGCTTTTACAATTGATTTTACAACTGGATTTAATATTACCTTCAACGGAGTCAGTACATGCAGTGTTTCTGTCCCACACGCATTCGGGAAACCGCGAGCCGGGTTTCTCGAATGCTGTGGGCTCATAGGGAGACCTCCGAGAACGGGGGGCCGCCACGTGGACGGTCCTCGTTCTCGTTGGTACACAGGCAGAGGTGGAATAAGACAAGGTTTTGTACTTTTCAGCGCATTTATTGCCACAATTACAGGGTATTTCTCTTTTACAGACCTGACAGAAATGTGCGACATTTTGCTCTGTTTGGCTGTGGAGGAATGGTCCATGACTCTGTCCTCTAGAAATAAACAAGGTCCCTGTCTCTTCCCCAACGGTAACGGGGGGGTCCGCGAAAGTCCAGGCTGACCGAGCAGCCCTGGGTGGAGCGGCTGGCAGTGCTGTGTGTCCTCTAGTGTCTGCCTCGCCACGGGAGGAACAAAGGGGCAAATGTCAAAACTCCTTCCCGCGACGAGGGCGGGAGGGACCGCGACGAGGGGCCCGAGTGGCAGAAGTGGCAGAAGTGGGGCGAGAGGGACGGGGCCGAGGACCGGCCGTGTCGTGGACCCTTTCCCTGGAGCTGTTCCTGGAGCTGCCCGATGCGGGTGCATCGTGTGTGCGTCTCGGTCTGGACTGGCGAGAGGAGGAGCGCCCTCCCCTGTTAGCAGGTCGTCCTCCTCGGCTGCTCGTGCTGGAGGAGGTGGAGGCGCGCGGCTCGAAGACGTCAGATGCTGCCTCCAGAGTCGCTTTCCTCTCGTCTGTGGAGGTTTTTAGATACTTGATCCCCTCCTTGAAAAGGTTCTCAGGGACCAGGGTGAGAGCCAGCAGTTGTTTCCTGGCCTCTTGGCCCTGCTCACCTGGGAAATGGACGATGTCCAGCCATCTGGTTCGCTCCTGCAGAGCGGCGAGGGCCATGGACCGCCCGGTCCAGTTGGTGGCGTGCTGGTTCAGCTGAATGATGAGCTGTATCAGCAGTTCCATCTCCTCGGCGTCCTCGCCCAGCGCCGGCAGCATGCCCTTGATCAGCGCGCTGAGGGAGCCCTGCAGGAACGTGCTGGCGTTGAGACACTTAGCCACCTGGGCAGAGGCGTGATAATTCTTCGCCGTGGCCGTGGATGCGTCCTTGTCTTCCTTCTGGATGAAGGTGGGCTTGGATGCGAGGGAGACCCGGTTCTTGCTGCTTGTTGAGATGCTGGTGGCAAGGACAGAATCCATGGGGGGAAGGTCGAGGCCCAGTCCCTCCGCTCCCGCCACGCCGATGTCGAAGGGCAGCTTTGGGGGGCTGGAGTGGGTCTCCCAGGAAGAGTGGAGAGCCTCTCTGAAGCCGCCGGCCACTGGGAGCTTTCTGAAGCGGGGGCGGCGAGGCTCCTGGGCAGCCATGCCTGGGAAGAGTGCTGGAGTAGCGGAGGAGGCTTGGGGCTCCTCCGCCTGGAGCGTCTGGCCACACCTGCCCACTGCTTTCTCAAAGGTGGTAGACACAGAGAGCTTAGGGCGCGGTGGGGCCCCATCAGGCAGGTCTGCAGAGCTCGTTGGAACAGGGGGCTGAGGGGTGGAAGTGCCGGAGGACGCGGCCCGTCCCTCGTGTCCTCTCACCGGGCTCATCATGACGACGTCGGAGGACTGCTGTGCACATGGAAGTTCCTCCTCGTCGAGTTCGGTCCCGTCCTCCTCCTCGAAGTCGTCACCATCGTACTCCTCGTCGGCGGCGGAGAAGTCCTCATCCATGGACTGCTCCCCGTCCTCCAGCTGGAGAAGGCCGCTGGGTAGAGGCGGTGTAACGGCAGGGGTGAGGAGGGGAAGGGGGGGGCTAGCCTGATTCTGAGTAAGCTGAGGTCCAGCTACGAGGACAGTGGCAGCCGCTGTATAATCGCCCTGGCCCTGTGCTAGGCTAGCACTGCCCGCTAAAGGGCCTGGTCTGGTCGGGGCCGTGGTCCCCGCCGAGCGCTGCGAGCGGGGAGCTCCCCCGCTAGCCGCAGCAGAGAACGGTTTTGGGATGCGGGAGGGTTTCGGGGGAACCGAGCGAGAGCCGTCGGTGTCTCCTAAACTAGTAGCACAGGCAGTAGCCTGGCCATATCTGTGTCGAAGCAATCTCGCCGAGAACCGGGCGCATGCTTCGCAGAAAGACTCGGGGTCGGAGAGCGCGTAGAAGGCGTGTGCGACGCCGAGGCATGCTATGCATATAGCGTGTGTATCGTCTCCGTCGATACTGACAGAGCAGTCGGGTAGGCCGCACTGTCTAGCCGGCAGAGGGCCCAGGTGGTACGGGGTGGCTCTGGGTATCTTAAACGGAGCAGTCGTCGTGGAAAAGGGGGGGAGCGACAAAGCTAGGCTAACCGCTCTATTCGGGGAGTTAGCTTTAAGCTGGAAAAGGGAGTTAGCACTATGGGGGTAGCCAAGGGCTGAGCTAGTACAGCTAGCGGCTAGGCTAGGCTAAGGGCTAACGCCGGCTCGCACAAGGGGCTAGGCTAACAGCTCTACACGGGGAGTTAGCTAAGCGGTAAGGGGGGTTAGCGCTGTGGGGGGGGGTAGCCGAAGAGCTAAGCTTAAGCAGCTAGCGGCTAGGCTAACAAAAGACAGCTAAGGCTAACGCCGGTAGGCCACGAGATAGAGAAAGGAACGTAGAAAGTAGTTTTGGATAATCGAGAAGGCCCGTGGGGAACTTAACCTAGTCTCCGCTTTGGGCTAAAGCTGGCTTCTGAAGTTTTAGGTCCTGAAGAGTAGAGTAAGTGGATAAAGGATGATTTCAGTTTTTGTTTGATAAGCGTGTAGCCGTTAACATCTGCGAACAGAGGAACTGAAAGAGGAAGTTGACGTCACTACCGGGGCCTTTTATACCCTCCCGCTGAGGGGAGGGGATGGCCGGTCACGTGACATACCCTCTAGCCCAATGAATGGGCCCCGGGAGCGTATTGTGTAGCTCTGTTACATCGCCAGATGGCGCTGTTTCCCATAGGGAGTGTCTCACGACAAAACGACAAAGAACCAGAATACGACCAAAAAATAGCATGGACAAGAGTTTCCCCAGCCCGCCTCACTGGCTGACAAGTCACACATGTCCCACACATGCATACACACACACAAACATACACGCACGCACGCACGTACGCACGCACGCACGCACGTGCACACACACACACACACACACACACACACACACACACACACTCAGGGGTGGCCTTAATGATCTGGGGGCCCGTTTCAAGAGCTCATATGGGGGCCCCATATGCACCCCCCCAAAAAAAAAAAAAAAAATATATATATATTAAAAAAAAATGTGTGGACTGAAGTTGGTTTGCTTCCACAATCCATAATGATGCATTTTCGAACTAAATTAATTAGGCTATCTGCACTTCCACCATGGACAGACAGCTAAAACAACTCACTCACATGATTCACTTGAGCTGAGCCCTGATTCAATCAGATCTACATCATCTTCTTGTATGAAATTCTTGGACGTCGGCCAGCCACAGGCGGGCCCGGACTGGGATGCGAGTAAAAAAAATATATAAAAAAAAAAAAAAAAAAACTTTATTTTGGGGGGCCCCCTGAGGTTGGGGGCCCGTTTCAATTGAAACGGGTGAAACATAGGAAAGGCCGCCACTGCACACACTTAACTTCTTGCAAACCCAACTGTCTTTCGTGTATTCCGTAACGATACAAAACGTTGTTAGATTAAACTAGCAAGAGGGACTAGGCAAGGCTGTCCACTATCTGGATCTTTGTACGCGCTGTAACAGTCCGATTAAATTCCAATATTAAAGGCATATTTGCTGGAAATTTAGAACATAAGAATTCTTTATATGCCGATGACACTTTATTATTTTTATCCAATTTAGACCAGTCAATTCCTAAATTATTATCAGTAATTAACTTATACTGCTCGATTTCTGGCTACAAAATAAATGCATCAAAATCTACTCTCTGTCCACTTACCCTCATTGATGATGAAAAACGTAATAGTTTATCCCCTTTTAAACATACAAAAGAAGGCTTTACTTATCTCGGTGTCTTTATTTCCCCTGTACTGGACAACTTATTTAAATGTAACTATACACCTCTTGTACAAAGACTTAAAGAGGATATGGATTTATGGACTAACTTACCCCTAACACTTGTAGGTCGAATTAATGTGGTCAAAATGAACTTATTACCAAGACTAAATTACTTATTTCAGTCGCTACCTCGTCCTATTCCATTAATTTTCTTTAAGAATTTAAACGCAGAAATTTCAAAATTTCTTTGGAACCACAAAAAAGTATGTGTCTCTTTGACCACTTTATGCAAATCGTATAGGGAAGGGTGTCTAGTAGGGGTGTGCCGATATATCGTCCCACGATATATCGCGATACGTTTTCGTGACGATATGTATCGTTTTGGAAAAAATATATATAGTTTTGAATCGTTTTTTTTTTTTCTCCAATTTTTTTTTTTTCAATTTTTTTTTTACAATCATTATAATCAGGCATGCAAACAGCCCGGAGGTGAAAAGGGTGACAACATGTCGTTTTATTTTCGGGTCAGGTGTCACACTCTATTGCCCTATTTGGATTGAAAACGGCTATTGTAGCTGAAAAGCTACAAGTTTGCATGTCTGAATAATGCAAAAACAGAATTATTTGTTTGCATTTACTTTTTTCCTCCCCCATATATTTTCATAATAAAAAAAGTGCGCATCGTATCGTATCGATATCGTATCGAAGTTGTGAGCCAAATATCGTATCGTATCGTTTGGTGAAATTAGTGTATCGGCACACCCCTAGTGTCTAGCCCTGCCAAATTTTGAATTATATTATTGGTCTGCTCAAATTAAACGAATGGCTGAATGGTTTCAGGATTCGGAAGATTCTCTTTGGAGACCAATAGCGTCCCACTTCAGTAATCCAATTCCGCTGAAATCTCTTCCATTCATAAATAAGAATTTGGCAGGGCTTAACAAATCCTTTATTATTGATGGTGTTTTATCTGTTTGGCCTAGCTGCAAGAAATATTGTAAACTTCCCAAGAATATATCTGTTCTCTCACCTGTTTCTCATAACCCGGACCTACCGGCAGGTCTAAGTGAGATCGGTTTACAGAGGTGGACTAATAAGGGCGTTAACAATCTTGGTTGTCTATTTAGAAACACACACTTGAAATCCTTTTCAGAGATTAAGGAGGAATATGGTTTGTCCCCTACAAGCTTCTTTCAGTATTTACAATTGAGGCATTTTTTACAATCACTGATTCAGAGAAATATTTTTAGGTTTCAAATAGACGAGATAGAACAATTTGTTAGTACTGAATCTATGCTAAAACTCACTTCAAAGATCTATAAAGTTCTCAATAGTAGAGTGACCTCATCCTTCCAACCTCTGAAAAGGATATGGGAAAAAGATTTAAACACAATTATAGATCAAGAAACATGGACAATGGTATGTGCATAGGTAAACCTACCTTCACTCTCTCCTAGAGTGTTGGAGCATAACTATAAGTTCATTTTCAAAACATTTCTAACCCCAGTTTGTTTAAACAAGATGTCCCAGGAGTATTCACCCTTATGCAACAGATGTAGATTAACTCTGGGTACATATTCACATATGTTCTGGTTCTGTTCAAAAATCAAACCATTTTGGGAAACAATCCATGCCTTAATCGAAATCATTTTTAAATGCAAACTGAGGAAATCTCCTCTTTTGTATCTTTTAGGAGTGGACCTAAATGTAATCATGAGCTCTCCACATAGAAAACTGTTTGATGTATTTAGATTTCTGGCAAAAAAATGTATTCTAATTTTATGGAAGACCGATAATATCCCAAATGAACATATGTGGATGACCCAAATAATGTCGCTGTTACCACTGGAGAGGCTTAAATATGAAACGCAAGATAAGACAGAGGGGTTTCTGGAGGTATGGTCTCCCTTTCTGGACTTCATGGAAGAGAGTCATTGATTCAGACCGGTTCAAGATATTTATTTAGGCTGCTTTGATGAAATAATAACAGACATCCCACCCTCATTTGCGCACACACATACCCCTTACTTCTGAAGCTTTACCACTTGATATTTTTTATTTTTGTCTCCGCCAGGCCGAAAGGCATGGCGAGAGAGTATGTTTTACCCTCCGTCCGTCCGTCCGTCCGTGTGTGTGTGTGTGTGTCCTGTCTGTGTGTTAACAGCTAATCTCCGGCACCGTTGGCCCGGTCGCTGCGAAACTGTGCACACCCACTCCCTGGATGCCAATTCAGAACCTCTGCCCCACATTTTTCACATGGGCCTGTTATAGCGCCACCAGGAGGCCGATTTGTGCAAAACCCATTTTTTCTCATTACACCTACAGCTTTTAACCAAACGTCATGCAAATCGGTACACAGTATCTCTATAGTCATGTGATCAACCCGGATCTGTCCGATTTCCCATATTGCATCCTCATTGGCTAAGGTTGGCTTCCAAAGTTTGCAGGATTGGTCTGTTTTGAACAAACTGCCTCCAATCATGAACGCAGCTTGCCATTTCCATAAAATTGCACACGCACATTCCCACTAGGCCGAGGAAGAAATGCCACTTGAACATTTTCAAATCAGCCTCATGGTGGCGCTATAACTGGCCGATTTGCATTTTTAACTATAACTGCACCGATCTGCGTGAAACTTTGCACGCACACTCCCTAGAGGCCAAGGAAAAACATTGGACTGCATTTTTCACATCTGCTTTTTACAGCGCCACCAGGAGGCCGATTTATGTAAAATACATTTTTGGAGATTATTCCTTCAGATTATGTCCAAAAAACACGCAAATTGGTACACTGCATCTCCATAGTCATGTGATTCTGATGGATCTGTCCGATA
>NC_139951.1:1795473-1797973 GCF_963454915.1 Gymnoscopelus microlampas
GCGCGTGTAACACACAGTGAAACAACACTCAAGGTGTTTTTGATTGAGACCGACAAATAGCAGATCTACAAACTCACTTATACATTTCATCACAACCCATTGAGTTTTTAGATCTACTTCTTTCATGTGATGCATTCTGAGAGTGTAAATAGTTATGTTACATGTAGTCTAAACACGTATAAACCATGTTTAAGGTCTCTTGAAAATGCTTTGGTTTACTTTATATACCGTATGAAATAAAACAACAGAGTGCAGTGTGCCGGCATTGTTCAGTAGTGTTCAGGTATGTTGCCGGTGTTGTTGTGGCAACAAATCAAACTCATTTGAAACTGAACCGCACAGATGTGAATACCGCTTAAGTATGATGCAAACACAGCTCTTGTCTTTGGCATTTAAACAGCCTTTCACTGGTCATTCGAATCAGGACAAAGCAATAACACACGTCATTGATGTGTTTATAGTGCACTCTGGTCTATCTGGTCCATATAGGAACTTGAATTTGAAGTAGTCTATGTTCTGCACACAAAACACAACTACCAAAATGGTACCTATAGGTTTTACTCTCCCACATACTGTATATGCCAATGAATTTGTATTGTTTTGTATTCCAGAGAATCCTTCCATGCTGCACCCTGGTGTTTGGTGTTACGGCTGTGATGGAAGCATTATGGGGACCAGGTTTAAGTGTACAGTGTGTCCTGACTATAACCTGTGTTCTGCCTGTCAGTTCACTGGACTTCATATGGAACATCTTCTGAGGCCCATCCCACCTCCATTCCTGGTCAGAATATATCCTTCTACATTTGAAAACTGCTGCAAATGCAGAAAACAAATGAATGTTGAAAAGAACAATGCAGTCATTGTGGTGTTTCATCCTGTAAAAGGTTCTGATAATGCAGGAACAGCTGGATGATGATGATGATGTACTTGTTACTTCCTCAGTGGATACCTTGTAGGAAGTGGCTGACAATATGTGTCTTTGACAGTGTTAGGGTAATATGTTAGATTTTCCACAGATGCCATGGCATTTAGATAGTATGTTTATATAGTATATATGATATAGTATATTATTTAACAGATGTTGAATATAATGTTAACCTGCTATCCTAGTATCCTACATTCTGTAATATATTGGATTGACCTCTGACCTTGTTGATAGCTGACTAGAGTAGTCTGGTACTTAAAGTCTTGAGTTCTAAAATTCTAAATGTAAAGTATTTCTGGAGGTTATTTTATGGGGACTCAGCAGAACTCTCTCTCCACAGGTTCCTGATGAGGTGGAGCTCTTCACTGGAGAACTACAGTCCCTCAGTCTAGAAGACCAGACACCAGGGGAAATGGAGACAGTTGTTCAAGGTAGGACCATGTGGAATTATAAATGAGTAGTATTTAAATGAAGGACCTTCTCCTAGTTTTTACCAGTATTTCCATTTAGAATGATCATAAATGTGTTTAAATATGTTTCTAACCCACAACTAAATGTTCATTCCTCTTAGCTTCAGTGAGTGACTTTGTGGACCAACAGCAGAGTTCCCTGATTGAGAGAGTGAGGATGGTTGCACCCACCATCCTGCACCGACTCCTTGATGAGCCTTATGAGCCTGATGCTGAATATGTGAATGTTAGAATCATCACCTATGAGGACCTTGATACTGTGCTGTCTAGGCCCACCACTATGGATAAGATGAGGGAACTGTGTGACCTTGTGGATTCCACTGGGCCAAAAGCCAAAGACATTTTCTACAAAGTTCTTGAGGAAAATGATCCGTCTCTTCTCAATGATCTGTAAGTATTTGTCATTTAAATTCATTTGTACGTCAACCATTGTATTAGCTCACTTTTTAGTCCACATTGCTTCGTGTTAATATGAATCATTCTCTTTTATCTCCTCTTTCCTTTTCCAAGTCCCTGGCATGGTCAAGTTCTGCTGTTTCTTCAACCACTGAGACAAACACGCAATCTGAGTGTACTTCTGCTGCCAAGAAATGTGCCTCTCAATGAGGTAAACTATGTTATGTGTTAAGTAGCTAACATCCCAGAGACTTCAAATCTTTTTAGACTTCATTTTCTAAAATATTATATTGATTGATACTCTGATTTTGATGAGACAACCAGAGGCTAGTCTGTAGGTGTGGACACATGTGTCAAACAATACAAGGCCAACAGTTATGAAAAAGCTTTGTCAGAATTCCCTTGTATTGACAGTAACAAAGACTGGTGATGTACCCTGACAAATACATCTGTCCATATGCATTAAGAATTAATTAAATAGTTTTGTGTCACTGCAGGTGAAAGAACAACATGAGGAGGATGAACACATCAAGATCTCCCCCTTCTGTGATCTCACACCAAATCAGGTCTACAGTCTGCAATGTACTTCATCTGAAGTACAACCCCAGGTAGCACATATTAAAACGACAACCTCAGGTTAATGTATGGTAAAGTTGTGTGAATCAGGAAAACAGAAATACAGTAATACTGCTAGTACTGCTACTACTAT
>NC_139951.1:1805473-1897973 GCF_963454915.1 Gymnoscopelus microlampas
GCCAATGTTTGATCGTTTTTTATAGTATAGTTTGTTAGATACTTTTGATTCAGTAATGGTCTTTCCCCCCTTTTATTTATGTATTAAAAATATCTTAAAAGACCTTAAATTGTCACTTCACTGTGATCTGGGGAACTCCCCAAAATCATGTCGGGTCCAAACCCACAGGTTGAGAACCTATGGCCATAGACATATATGGGCATGGCTTCCTGCTGTGAAACTCTCTCACATCTCAACCAATCAAAGCGACTTTGTGACGCGTAAACCAAGGAAGCTTTTGAAAACACACCGCGGTGGCTTGAAAAACAGGATAACTGATACAGGCTTCTAAATAACCAAATTAAACCGTTAATTAAAAACGTCTATATTAGAGTACATCTAGTGTCATTAGCAACACAAAGGAATATAAGGAAACGCTTGGCACAAGGTAAGACATGGCTTTTTTTAACTGTGCACTGCCTTTTTTTATGTGGTTAATAGAAGTGGCTTAAACGTATTTGTGGGTGAATTTGTGCTGACATGTTATTTTGTCCTGTAGATCCTGTGTAGTGGAAATACTGTGACAGTCAGTTGACAGGCTGGAAGAGTGTGTTGTTACTGTTGTCCCCAGATTGCTGGTTTTATTGTTGTTTGAGTTATTGGTAAAACATGCATTATATTAGCCTATCTGCCACCGTGCAGAGACGTTTGTAACCGAAAAAAACCCTATTAATTTCCCTTAATAGCCGCAATTTAACCAAAAAAGTGACGGAAGGGGGTGACTGAAGGGGGGGGGGGGGGCTTTTGCGTGTCTCGGCCCAGGGGCCCGTTTCCTCCTAATCCGCCTATGGTGTGCGTGCGCGTAATGCAGTGAACAAACACTCAAAGGTGTTTTAGATTGAGTGCAGTGTTGTTCAAACAGAAACCCATCATATAAACAATGTCACAAATAGCAGGTCTACAAGCTCACTTATACATTTCATCACAACCCATTGTGAGTTTTTAGATCTACTATTTTCATGTGATGCATGCATTCTGAGAGTGTACATAGTTATGTTACATGTTGTCAGGGTTGGGAAGTAACGGATTACATGTATGGTATATCCAGGACTAAAAGTATCGTTTCAAACTTGAGAACATGGTATTTCCATGATTGTTTGTGTGGGCTCAGCTGTAATGCAATCAGTTCAGAGTTCCTGGCCATTGTACTACACTAGAGAGTCCAGGTAAGAGGTGAGAGGCACAACAGTCGTTTTGTTAAACCTTTTGTTCCTTCGTTCAGAGGCATTGACACCCTCTGTTTTGTCTTGATTATCAGAGCAAGTATTTTGTACTCATTTGAACTAATCTGAGTAATCTTTGTTCCTTCCTGGGCATCAGCTACAGACAGGAAATGTGTAGTAAAATACAGTACAAAATATAAATATAAAATATATACACTTTGATTATTCTTCAGTCTTAGGTCTGCAGTGTGTAGTTAAAATGATTAAAGTCTAGATAACTATGACTTGTATGGTTAACAAAGAGAAACGTCAGTTAAGGAACATATTCAGTCTTAAAGTAACTGTTGTCTTTGTTGACTCATTGTATTTCTAACTGCTGTTTGCAATTATGAATGTATAATGTGCGTGGGCTTATTTTGAAGATAATAAGATGTTAAACAAAGATTTCATGTTCTTTCTTGTCTGATCAATGGACCATATACGACACATGTAACGCTGTTACGTAATCAGAGTAAAAAAATAAACGGTAACGTCTTACAGTACATTTTAAAATGAGTAATCTGGATTACAGTAACGGGGGTGTTGTAACGGGGGTTACATACGGATTCCATTCTCCCCTTCCTCTCATCAATTGTACAAACAAGTTATAAATTATTATAACACCAAACAACCACCCGCCAGAGCGCACAGACTGCAATATCTGAGAGAGAGGGGGGGGGAGAGAGAGAGAGCATGAGAGAGCGCGTGCCATAAATGGGTTATATTTCACAGATAGTTACAATATTATTGTACTATTTTTAAATTAAATCGCCCTTAACCTTCAAGTTAAATTCATTATTTCCATGAACGTAAAAATCATCGTTTTATTTGATGGCCTTCTTGCCCTGGCATTTGGCCTTTGTGCCCTCAAAAAAACACCAAAGGCCAAGTGGCCTTGCCCCTAAAATGTCGAAATTCCAGGCCTGCTATCAATGGTAAAACTTGTTTTATCTAATTAAATAGAGTTTTGCTTAATAGTAATCCAAAAGTAACTGAAAGTAACTAGTAGTTACTTGTTAAATTGGGTAATCGGATTACGTTAATGACTACAATTTTTAGCAAGTAACTTGTAACTGTAGGGGATTCCTTTTTAAGAGTAACCTTCCCAACCCTGCATGTAGTATAAACACATATAAATCATGTTTAAGGTCTCATGCTTGAAAACACTTTGGTTTATCTATGAACTAAAACATTAGAGTTTTAAGTCAGAGGACTTCTCAAAGTGGGGTCCGGGAACCCCCAGGGGTCCTTGAATGGCTCTCTTTTTGGCTTCCGGTCGGAGGCACGCGAGTAGGATGTCGTGAGTGTGCTCCTCACAAACCTCAACAAATGTCTCTAAAATGATAGTTTAGAGACATTTGTCTAGGGGCACGGTGGCGCAGTCGGTAGCGCTGTCGCCTCACAGCAAGAAGGTCCTGGGTTCGATTCCTGCCGGGGGCGCTGGGGGCGTGTCTTCTTCTCCACGTCATCAGCGCCCATACCCTAGGCGGGGTTGGCGAAAGGGCCTACTCTGTGTGGAGTTTGCATGTTCTCCCCGTGTCTCCCAGGCCTCACAAAAACATGTAGTAATCCTGGTCACTGTACCGCCTCCCCCATGACAGCCAGGGCGCCTGATGGAGGGGAAGGGAACTGGTTGGAATAACGTGTTTCTTCCACGCGCTACGTCCTACCAGGGAAACTCCCCCCTGTCAGGTGACAAGAAGGTCAGTTGGCTCTCATGCACTGCAGGAAGCATGAGCTCGGCCCTGGCCTCCCCAGGCTGTGGGGGACTGGTGTAGTGCTGGTGTAGGGCTGGTGTAGCACTAGCCCTGGTTCAGAGTGTTAGTGAGTTCTCTCTAACGCCCTGGAAGACCCCTCGCTCTGCGCATGTACAAGGAATTCCACTGCCGTGCGAGCGCTCAAGAGTAGTGAAAATAAACAAAACCATTTCGCTACTCACCGAAGCAAATGCTGTTTTGTGTTGTTGAAAGTCTATTCTCGGAACCCGCAAGCCTCTCAGCACCCCACCTACTCTGTAAAATACACTTTTTGGGCAGAAAATAAAATATGTCAGCGAGACGGAAATTATTTTTATTTACTCCACAGTGCCCTCTACAGTCTGGAGGGTTTGAACTTACCATTAACCAAATCATTTCCGTCTCGCTGACATTTTAGCTAGGCTAGTGTAGCGCCCAGGATCACTTAGGAAATTGGCACCGGGTGAAAACAAAATGGGTTACAAAAATTGCGGGATAAAAATTATATAAAAAAAAAAAAAAAATGATAGTTTAAATTTGAATCAAAGTGCAATGTAGGCTAAGATAAAAGTGTTACGTGGGATGAATCTGCGATCTGGAGCGGCTACCCGAGTCTATATTCCCAAAATCAAGACAAAGAAAAAACAGACGAACATTTTTAACAAAGAAATGGCAGTGGGCAGCTTCGCTGACTGAGTTCAAAGATGATATCACCAAACAAATTGGAGGCCTCAGATCGGTCATTTTCGTCTGAGATGAAACAAATAAAAAAAGACGTAAAAGAAGTCTGCACCGATCTGGGAAAAGCAGTCGGCAACAAGACAACATCAAAGAAGCAGAGGAAAGAATCCATCAACTAGAAGAAAGAGAGGTGACAACAAGCACAGCTTTAAAACACCTGCTACGAGAACAAAAGAATATGTCTGAAAAGATGGATTATATTGAAAATAAATTATTGAAATGATCGTTCCGTGGTGATTGATCACAGAGTGTTCTTCAGTCATTTGAGTTTAAAGGGGCTACACCATGAATTTCATTTTTTTTTAGGTTTTTAGTATTTTTTGGGCTCCCCAGTGTCTCTTGTACCCCAATTTTTTTTTATTTTTAACATTCAGTCATTCATGCTCATTTCATGGATTTCCTGAATGGGCGTGTCTGAACAGGCCATTTCAGAATGGCAGGGCAAGTGATGTCACTTGCCCTGATTTTGCATTGATGGTGGCCAGACAGAATTGCTCAGTAGCTCCCCCTGCCCAATAGGACGTTTTGGTATTGCAGCTGAAAAAGCTTGGAATGACAGACAGTCAGATTGTGAGAAAAAATATCTGGATGTTTTTTAGGCTTACA
Organism: Gymnoscopelus microlampas; assembly: GCF_963454915.1. Lineage (NCBI taxonomy): Eukaryota > Metazoa > Chordata > Actinopteri > Myctophiformes > Myctophidae > Gymnoscopelus > Gymnoscopelus microlampas. The sequence continues at coordinate 1,809,798 of NC_139951.1, forward strand.
ACCTGTTTAAAACGTATTAGGGGGCAATATTTATATATAATATATTTTTTTTAAATTCATGGTGTAGCCCCTTTAACTAATATTGTGGCTTTTCCAACTAAAACAAAAGCCACAGTTCTTGATCAGAGGGCAGGGGCTGTTGTCTCGTGTCTCGCTTTGTTTAGGCTACAATTAATCGCAGAGATCCAAGAAGTTGCATCAAGGTTCGGGTACTAAAGTATAATTCAATCACTCCACGATGCGTCGTATCGCCACACATTGTGAGCTTATAGATCGGCTATTTTCAAATGGCCGAAATGTATATAGGGCTGAAGTGTGTTTTGTGATAATAACCAACATCTACAAAGTTGGCTACTAACTAAAGTTTTCAAATAATTATAGTGGAGTAAAAAGTACAATATTTACCTCTGAGATGTAGTGGAGTAGAATACAAGTATTGAAAATTGAAAATACTCCAGTAAAGTAAAATTACCTCAAAATTGTACTTAAGTAGGCCTAAAGTACTTAAGTAAATGTACTTAGTTACTTTACACCACTGCAAGAGAGAGGGCCTCGAGTCGCAAAGCGAGTTAATCCAGCCAAAATCTGTCTCTTGCGTTTCAAATTGTATTCTTTGATCCGCTGGTGATATAACTTAACTGTCACAACTTGGTATTTATAAACATACTTGTGTGGATTACGGAGACATTTTAATGAAGTCTTGATCGGGGAGCTACGCACTTATGGATCTCTTTGTGTCAGTCCGTGCGACGTATGGTTCGCGGCCCCGGCCAGAGAGGCTTGGAGCGGCAGGCGGTCCTTGAGTAAATGTACTTAGTTACTTTACACTGTCGATTGGTCTATATCCAGCCCAAGTCTGTATCATATATCATACATCTCGACCATTTGAAAATAGCAGATCTACAAGCTCACAGATCTTGTAGATCTGCTATTTTCAAAAGATTTGTATATGTCATACAGAAAACTTGTGAAATTTTGCATAATGAGTAGTCTACTTTCTACTTTTGGTACTTTATTTTTTGTAGGCTACTTTTACTCAAGTAGATTTTTAAGTCCGGACTTTATACTTGTGACAGAGTATTTCTACATTGCAGTATTGATACTTTTACTTAAGTGAAAATGTGAGTCCAGTCCAACCACGAGGTTAGTGCCAGGGACCACCATATAATATTTATGGTGTTAAAATGTTCTACGTTTTTCACAATTTGTCAAATGTTTTTGAAAATAGCAGATCTACAAGCTCACAATGCATTGCATTGTGAGCTTGTAGATTGGATGTTTTCAAATAGCTGATATAGGCTATATATGATTAAAGTGGTTAAACCGCTGGGGACCCCCAGAACACTCCCGAGTCCCAAGGACCCTGGTAGTGATGCGAGGGGGGGTCTGTCTCTGTCTCTCTCTCTCTCTCTCTCTCTCTCTCTCTCTCTCTCTCTCTCTCTCTCTCTCTCTCTCTCTCTCTCTCTCTCGCGCGCTCTCTCTCGGGCCGTTGATTTATATATTGTTTTGTTGTGCTCCGTGGCGGGGCGGGTTATGAAAAACACCTGACCCGCACATCACCCCCCAGGGGGGTCCCCGGACCCCATTTTGAGCACCAATGCGCTCATCCAATGGGATGGCCTATACTAGAGTGTTTAATAAAATGAAAAGGCCTATATAAATGCATTTTGATTGGTCAGAGGTGTAGCAGTCGCCAGCAAATTTCCGCAAAATACGACTGCTGTCCGAATAAATAAAAGGCGCATTTTCGCTCCTCGAAATTCCGTCTTTGAGGTGGAAGCTTGCATTGACTTTATAAGGTTTTAAAAAACAGGCGAAAAATAACGTATTATTCGCATGAAGAATTCGCCCCGTTGTGTAAGGACCTTAAAGGGATATTTCACTTTCAAAAAAACTTTTGGTCATTTTATCGTCTACTCAGGCCTTTGTGAACCCCCCAAACAGTTTTTAAGTTGCTCGATTCAGTATTTAGATATTTGATATTCATTTTATCAGACACGCCCCTTCCTATACAAACCCATTGTAACTTCAAACTCCATTTTAACCATGTTAAATTCATCGAAAACACCCGTCCTTTGTTCTGGTGACTCACCCTGCCCTCCTAATGCATGAGGGCCGGGCTGTGTTTTTCAGATTACTTTTTTCATTTATTTTATTTTTTTATTGTATTAAAAACAATCGTTTTCCAAAATAAATACTAAAAATAAATGACAAAAGTAATTGAAAAAACACGGCCCCCTCACGTATTAGGGGGGCGGTATGAGTCGGGTGAACCAAGGACGAGTGTTTTTGATGAATCTCATGGTTAAAATGGAGTTTGAAGTTACAATGGGTTTGTATAGGAAAGGGGCGTGTCTGATAAAATTAATATCAAATATCTAAATACTGAATCGAGCAACTTAAAAACTGTCTGGGGGGCTCACAAAAGCCTGAGTAGACGATAAAAGGACCAAAAGTTTTTTTGAAAGTGAAATATCCCTTTAAGAGTTAATGGGATGCTCTCTAAGACTTTTTCCTTGAACAGAGGAATAAAACAAGGAGATCCGATATCACCTCAAATGTTAAAATTTATGTATTGAACCTTTAGCAGAACATATTAGGGAAAATAATAAAATAAAGGGAGTTAAATTAAAGGAAGAAGAACATAAACTGGAAATGCATGCAGATGATATCATAGTGTTCCTCACAGACATATGTAAATCCATGCCCATTTTATTAGATGAAATAACAAATTCTGGAGTTATGTCTGGCTATAAGTTAAATTTAAATAAAACAGAAGCTATGTTAGTGGGTGGTTATTTGGAAAAAGATTAGAACAAACAGTTCAATATCAAATGGGATCAGAATAAAGTTAGATATTTGCGAGTAAACATACCTAATAATCTAGGTGAACCTATATCACTGTAATTTCGGGCCACTAGAAAACTCTGTAAAGCAAGGTTTGAGTAGGTGGAATATAATAACCCTCTACCCTACTCGAAAGAATTAAGATTATCAAAATGAATGTTCTGCCACGCTTCCTATTTGTATTCCAAAACCTGACATTATACATATCACCTGCATGTCTTCATATATGGGAGGGACTGATGAGAAAGTTTATATGGGATGCAAAGAAGCCAAGAGTATTCTTACGGAGCACAGTTAAAACCCATTTTAATCTGGATGAATAATAAGATGAGCCCTGAATGGAAGCTCACTTTGATCTTTGCATCCTATAATAAAATACACACTAAAACATTCAATCGTTCTATACGTAATACATTTAAAAATTGGAAAACGATATGTAAAATAAGTAAAGTCAAAGAACAAGAAATTACCTGTATGAGAGAAATGTCATGTGACTCAGATTGCACTCCAAATAGTATAGATCTTGTCTTTAAGATATGGGAAGGGAAAGGTCCCAGAAGATTCTATCAAATGTATAATGAAGAAGGGGTGGTCTCTTTCAAAAATGTACAGATCAATATGGTCTTCCTAATCATACTTTTTATCGATATTTGCAAGTGTTAAACTTAAAAGAGAAGCTCAAAATTAGAACTCTTGCAGACCTTCACCCTCTCCTAAGATATAGTAAAATCCCATCAAAGACATGATTATAAAAACGTTATCAAATATATATATAAAATATTTCAGGAAAACAAAATTGAAAATCTAGATCACATAAAGGATAAATAATTGAAAATAACCATACAAGGAAATGAGTGGAATCAGAGTCAAGACATTTTCAGTCATATAAGATCACCTTTTTGGCAGGAATGTGCCTGGAAGATGAATATAAGGTATTTCCAAACGCCTCTGTCGATATCCACGTACAGATTCAATTCTAGCTGCTGGAGGGGATGTGGGGAGAATAAGGCGGACCATACCCATATTTTCCTTACATGCTCCAAAATACACAATCTTTGGTCCAAAGTTTCACAAACCATAGAACAAATATTTGGAAGAGCGGTTAATTTAGAAAAACACAATATACCTTTGGGAACACGTCCCAAAAGTCTACAGAGGGAAAACATTTTTTGGGATGAAAAAAAGATGGGCTCTCTATCTTGCAAATAAACATAACTTGATATTCTAACTTTAATGACTATATATTTTTGAAGACTTTTATTCAATTAAACCAAGTATTTAGAAACAAAAATGAAATAAAATAAAATGGAAGATATATTACAAAAATGACACAACAAAGCCCAACCCCCCCCCTCTTTTTGGGGTTATTTGTTATTGTTTAATTTCCTTGTGTCAAGTATATATATTGCTTATGTATATTGAGGATGTGTATGCGGATGCATGGATGAAATTATTTAATTTAGTTTATCCCTTTTTAGCGGTGCCAACCGCTCTACATTTGACTGCGTCCGTCCGTATGTCCGTTTGTCCGTTTGTCCGTTTCAGCACGGGCTTTAAACAGCTATAACTCCAGTTCGCAGCATGCCAGCAAGTCCAAATTTGGTATGTGGACTTACACCACCAATAGGGACGAGCATTAATTGCTGAAGCCCCGCCCCGCCCTATTATAGCGCCACCAGGAGGCCACTCATCAAAGGCACCGCTTCCTTCACACAGGGTGCGATTTTTTTCTGTATAGGTGAAGGGGTTCTACATGCACAATTCTTTTTTTTTAAAGGGTCAAAATCTCTGTTAATAACAGGGACATAAAATATGTGGAAATTATTATTATTATGAAAGAACTGAATGATTTATTGTTTTAACATGTTTGGACTCAATAAAGTATTTAAAAAAATAAATAAATAGAAAGCAGTGTGCCGGCATTGTTCAGTAGTGTTCACGTATGTTGCTGGTGTTGTTGTGGTAACAAATCAAACTTGTTCACTTATTTGAAACTGAACCACACACAAATATCACTGCCGCTAGGAAAAAAGCCAACATGGTGGAAACACGGGTCTTGTCTTTGGCATTTACCCCAATAACCAGCATCACATTCTCCAGTCAGAACCTCCCCCTCACACCCGTAGTCACCAACCTGGGTGTTAAAATGGACCCCCACCTGACCTTTGATTCCCACACTAAACACCTGTGCAAAACCTCATTCTTCCAACTCAGAAACATAGCCAGACTCCGCCCCACACTCACCCTGCCAGATGCCGAAAAACGAGTTCACGCCTTTGTCTCCTCAAGGCTTGACTACTGCAACGCACTTCTCATCTGGATCCCTAGCAAGAGCATCCAGAAGCTCCAGTACATCCAGAACAGTGCTGCTAGGATCCTGATGAGAGTGCGGAAATATGAACATATCACACCCATTCTCCATTCATTCCCACAGTTTATTTTTCCCAAATTAGTGCCATATGTCAAAATGACCGGCTTCACTGGGAATCGTGCGCTTGTATTTTGCTAATTGATATTGATTTATTGTACATTAAATTTCCCCATCCACTTTAATGGGAAAATGAAAAAACTCCCATTCAAGTATTTTTTTTCTCAGAAACCTTAAGGGCTACAGTTACAAGACTTGGAAACCACTTTACATTTTGGCTTATAACTCTTGAACTGTAGGTCGTAAAATAAAAATATTTTTTTCCCTAGATTCGGTCACAACGCAACTCCCCATGTAGGCCACGCCCATTGCGTCAGGATAGATTTTCGGCCATTTTTAATTTTCTTCAAAACACACTTTTAGCACCTCCTCCCACAAATTGTGTCCAAATTTTACAAAAATCGGTACACATGATCACTGGACCCATGCAATAAACATCTCCAAGCGGAATTTTGATAGTCTATACCGTTCGTCAGTAATTGGCTTCCAAAGTTAGCGGAAGTAGCCTGTTTTACAAAAAAGGCCAAAAATCACAAACGAAACCTCCGGTCAATCCCAAATTTGAATCACATGTCAAGGGTGGTTTACTCAACGAATCCCCAAAAGCATTTTCACTTTGATCCATAGGGGGCACCACAAATGCACAAAATGTAACCGTTTGATGCAAAAACATGATTTTTGGGGGGATCAGTTCTCTCAAAAAGAAAAGCAAGTGATCTCAGGAGTGACATGACGATGTCATTGGCCCGCTACATTTGTGGGAGGGGTCAAGGGTGCTTTACTCAATGAATCCCCAAAAGCATTTGCACTTTGATCCATAGGGGGCGCCACAAATGCAGAAAACGTAACCGTTTGATGCAAAAACATGATTTTTGAAGGGATCAATCCTCTCAAAATGAAACGCAAGCGATCTCAGGAGTGACATGACGATGTCATTGGCCCGCTACATTTGTGGGAGGGGCCTGTTTCTTTAGTGGGAGGGGCCTATATCCTCAAATCAAAACGGCACGTGTCACGAACGCGGGATCCGATCGGAACCCGGCGGCCGCGACCCTCAACCGGCGCAACCACACTTTGCAATTTCCCAGAATTGCATTATTGCATATTATTATTTAAACAGCCTTTCACTGGTCATTCGCATCAGGACAAAGTAATAACACACGTCATTACTGTATTTATAGTAAACTCTAGTCTACCTGGTCCATGTGGGAACTTGGATTTGAAGTAGTCTATGTTCTGCACACAAAACAATACTTTGCACTGAGCTGTACACATTTGCACTGAACAGAATGCCCTGTACCAAAATGGTAATGGTTTTATTCTCCCAAATATATGCAAATTATTTTATTTTTTTTGTATTCCAGAGAATCCTTCCATGCTGCACCCTGGTCTTTGGTGTTACGGCTGTTATGGAAGCATTGTGGGGACCAGGTTTAAGTGTACACAGTGTCCTTACTATGACCTGTGTTCTGCCTGTCAGTTCACTGGACTTCATATGGGACATCTTCTGAGGCCCATCCCACCTCCATTCCTGGTCAGAATATATCCTTCTACATTTGAAAACTGCAGAAAATGCAGAAAACTATAGATTTGAAAAGAACAATGCAGTCATTGGGGTTTCATCCTGTAATGGTCCTGATGATGCAGGAACAGCTGGATGATGATGATGATGATGATGATGTACTTGTTACTTCCTCAGTGGATACCTTGTAGGAAGTGGCTGATAATATGTGTCTTTGGCAGTGTTAGGGTAATATGTTATATTTTCCACAGCTGCCATAGAATTTATATAGAATGTTGTTTATAGTATATGTGCTATATATTATATAGTATTATTTAAACAGATGTTACATTTAATGTTTACGTTCTATCTAATAGTCTGGACTCTATTGGCTTGGCCTCTGACCTTGTTGATAGCTGACTAGAGGTCTTGTACTGAAGACATAATCTAGGTCTTAATACTCTATATTATCTCTCTATAATAATTCTCTCTATCTATATAACTCTATATTATTTTATGGGGACTTAGCAGAACTTTCTCTCTCCACAGGTTCCCGATGAGGTGGAGCTCTTCACTGGAGAGCTACAGTCCCTCAGTCTGGAAGACCAGACACCAGGGAAAATGGAGACAGTTCTTCAAGGTAGGATATGGAATTATAAATGAGTATTTAAATGAAGGACCTCCTGCTAGTTTTTACCAGTAAACACAACACCCATCAAATTCAAAAAGTATTGCCCCTCGGATTGTTTAATGTTTGAGTACAATTTTGTTTTGACCATTAGTTGTGGCACTTTTATATCAAAAGCCGTATTAATCATTTGATCACATGGACAAAATAGAGCACTGAAGTCCTGACGTCACTGCTGCTAGAGGGCGCTGTTTCGCTGGTTTGTGGCTATATTTTTTGTGTTGAAATCCCGGGAATCTTAGATCGCCTCATAAGAACTGTGTTCAAAACATAAACATAAACATACCACCCCGGCGATTTTACTCAACACATTAAAAATGTGAATAACATCAATAAATATGAATGACAAAAAGTGTACATGTGAGCCTATATGCATGGCAATAAGTGCATGGCAAAGGGTGTATTTTTCCTAGCAAAAACCTTTGTTTTGCTGTGTATGTATCTGTGGCTGTGTATTCTACTATAATTCTAGTAACCTCATTGTGTCCGTCCGTTTGTTTGTTTGTTTGTAGTGGTGTCACTACCCGGTTCTCCTCACTGGCTGGAGCAATTGCTCTGATTTTGCACACAGCCATTGACCATTACCACTGAGTCCGATGGTGGTCCCTGCTCTGGACATGGACATATAGTCAGTGGAAAAAGCAGTCACATTGTTTACTTAAGTAAAAGCATCAATACTGCAATGCAGACTTGAGTGAAAGTACAAAAATATTGGTATCTAAATGTACTTAAAGTACAAAAATAGAAAGTAGGCTACTCATTATGCAGAATGTCCCATTTCTCAAGTTTTCAAATGTATGACACTAGAAGTTCGGCTCGCTATGCAGGCCGAAGGTCTAGTGCCCACTCAGCGCCCACTTGGCTGCTCTCCCGCAGGGTGAAAGACGATCCCTCGCAAATGGATGAACGGCACAGAGAAAGTTTGTCCACGCATACGCATACGCGGTGCGCAGTGCGCAGTTTTGACAAACTTAAGACAAACTTTATAAACAAATCACTTCGCGCATGGGCAAATCTGCGGATTGTATTATAGGATGTATAGAAATATTTTGAAAATAGCAGATCTACAAGATCTGTGAGCTTGTAGATTGTCTATTTTTGAATGGCCAAAATGGTTGAAATGGTTAATGTCAGTTTGGTAACACTTTCTATGAAAGTCGCCTCTATAATGCTTTATAAGCTTGTTTATAATGCATTATAATGCCCTTATAAGGCATTATAATGCTTGTTATAAATGTATATAATCATGTATAACAACTTATAACCACATTTATAACTTATTATAACTGCTGGTAATAATGCATTATTATGCTCAGTGGAACAGCATAGTATAACTACCATAACTTAGTCAGCTATAAAGGCACATAGGTAAGTGCTGTAATCATAGACTGTAAAAAAGAATGGACTTCACTCTCATCAGGACCCTAGCAGCGCTGTTCTGAATATACTGGAGCCTTTGAAGGCTCTTGCTAGGGATCCCGATGAGAAGTGCGTTGCAATAGTCCAACCTGGAGGAGACAAAGGCGTGGACGAGCTTTTCTGAATCTGCTAGCGTGAGTGTGGGACGGAGTTTTGAAATGTTTCTAAGGTGAAAGAAGAATGTTTTGCATAGGTATTTGACGTGGGCCTCGAAGTTAAGGTGAGGGTCCATTTTTACTCCCATGTTTGTGACAACCGGTGAGAGGGGGAGGTCCTGTCCGGAGAAGGTGATGCCGGTTATGGGGGATGTTTTTATCTGGTGTGGGGTGCCTATAAGAATTACTTCAGTTTTGGAACTGTTTAGCTGCAGAAAGTTGTTACTCATCCACGCCTTTATCTCCTCCAGGCAGGTAGTGAGAGTGGATAAGGGCGGTAGTGAAGATGATGATGATGATGATGATGATGATGATGACGGAGCGGCAGAGGAGGTTTGCTTGGTTTTTATGTACAGTTGTGTGTCATCAGCATAGCAGTGGAAAAATATTCCATGCCTGCTGTTGACACGGCCAAGGGGTAGCAGGTACAGGGTGTACAGGGTGGGGCCGAGGACTGATCCCTGGGGGACACCACAGGTGACAGGCTGGGTGAGAGATTTTGAACCTCCCAGGGAGACATACTCTGTCCTGCCAGAGAGATAGGACTTGAACCAGTCTAATGCTGAGCCACTGAGTCCGATGGTGGAGTGAAGGAGGGTGAGAAGGATGCCATGGTCGACGGTGTCAAACGCCGCGGAAAGGACCAGAAGGATGAGCAGAGAGGGGGAGCCATCATCAGCTGCCATTAGGAGGTCATTTATGACCCTGACCAGGGCGGTTTCCGTGCTGTGGGCGGAGCGAAAACCAGATTGAAATGTTTGATAGAGATTATTGAGGCTGAGATGGTTTTGTAGTTGTGTGGACACTACTTTCTCCAGAATTTTAGAGAGGAATGGGAGATTTGAGATGGGCCTGTAGTTGGTCAGATGTCTGGGTCTAGGGAGGGCTTTTTGAGGAGGGGTGTTAGAATGGCAGTTTTAAGAGCGGGTGGAATGTGGCCGGTCCGGAGGGAGAGGTTGATGATTTTGGTGATCAGGGGACTTATTGCAGAGATGTTGAATTTGACTAGGGTGGTGGGAAGGGGGTCCAGGGCACAGCTAGAGGGCTTCATTCTTCCAACAATGTCCTCAACCTCCTGCTGCGTGGTGTTGGTGAAGCAGGAGAGCAGGTGGGAAATCCCAGACTGTGGGACAGCAGTTGGGACAGATGGAGTGACGGGGCCGGAGAGGAGAGAGCGGATGTTGTCTACCTTGGTCCCGCAGAAGTTGAGGTAGGTATTGCACTGTTCCTCTGTGGTGTTGGTGTGTTTAGAAGTTTGTGGTTTCAGAAAATGGTTGATGGTGGAAAATAGTGTCTTAGAGTTGCCAGGGCTATTGTTGATGATATTTGAGTAGAATTGTGACTGTGCCTCCCTGAGGGACCTTGAATAGGCCTTCTGGTGCTCTCTATAGGGCAATCTATGGACAGTTAGTCCAGTGGCCTTGAATCGCCGCTCGAGGACACGCCCAGCTGCCTTCATTTTTCTCAGCTCGCCGGAGAACCAGGGGGCTGAGTGGGAGAAAATGACAGTTCGAGTTTTGACAGGGGCATGGAGGTCGAGGAGGTTTTGCAGGTTGGTGTTGTAGAAGTCCACTGCTTCGCTGGCTGATGAGGGGGTTGTAGAGGAGAGATGCAGAAGGTCTGAAGTCATGGTGTCCTGGTTGATATGTTTGAAATTTCTGAATGTGATTTGGCGTTTGGGTTTGGCATGAGAGGGGGGAAAGGGCAGCTCCATGGAGATGACCATGTGGTCGGACACCCAGTGAGTATACCATCAGATTGCTGATGGGGGCGGAGTCAGTGATGACCAGGTCGAGCGTATGTCCCTTTTTGTGTGTAGCGGTATTTACATGTTGAGTGAGGTTGAGAGAGTCCAGTATTTGAAGGAAATCAGATGCAAAAGGACAGCATGGGTTGTCCACGTGGATATTTATGTCGCCAATAATTTTGATGCTGGCAGAAGTTGTGCAGAGAGTGGTGAGAAGGTCGTGAAATTCTGAGATGAAAATTGAGTTTTGTGTTTTATTGGGTGGCCGGTAGATGAGAAGCAGGGTCATGGAAAGGGGGGGTTTACATTTAAATGCAAGGCACTCACATGAGGACAACGATGGTATGGGGACTGGGGACAGTTCCAGGTGTTTTTTGTGGAAAATGGCTAAACCACCGCCACGGCCGGTGCTGCGGGCCGACTCCTGGTAATTATAGCCAGGGGGACAAGCTAGGTTTAGATTTGTGAACTCCCCTGGTTTGTGCCAGGTTTCTGTGAGGCACATCAAATCAAGTCCTGTCAAGAATGTGGGCGTGTATCAGAGCTGGTTTGTCTGTGAGAGATTGTATATTTAAAAGTTCTATTTTGAGAGTTTGTGAATGGATGAATCTCTGGAGAGGCTGAAGTAGACTGAAATCTACTCCACGTATTGTTTGCTGCCTGGTGGTGAGAGGAGGCCTCACGATGTTGTTAGTGCACTCCACTCCTGGTTTTCCACGCAGCTTGTAGTGGTTACATGGCGGCTTTCCGACATGTCGCCTTTCCGACGTTAACGAACCCTATACCTAAACCTCACCCTAACCCTAACCGCACGCGGAAGCCACTAGTCGGAGTGGCGAGATGTCGGCGTGGAAGACGGTTACCGCTTGTAGTGACGCAGCAGTCTCGCTGTGTTTCCAGTGCTGCTATAAGGGCCCATGTCACCAGTGCTCTGATGACGTGATTGGGGTGCGACGGAGCGTTCGGTGGAACAGATGGTTGGAATAACATGACCAGACTGGGAATAAACAAACTGTCGGCGGGAGGATCTGTGTGTGTATGGGGGTCGGCGAAAAAGTCCAAGTTGTTTAATAACTGAGATGCATGCTGGAATGGCGCTGATGTTACATTCCAGCAGTTTGGAGATGGAATATTTCAGCATGATGCCGGTCGGAGAGACAAGTTTGTCTGGAATTAGCCGTTAGCCAGCAGGTAATCCAAGGTGCCGGGGGAGCCAGGTGACTGGGACCAAGTGCTGAGACAGTCGGATTGACTGCTGCACCAGTCGCCCGTTGGCTGGTTGGCTGTTTGGTAGCTGGCTGTGAGGTAGCGGTCCCAGGCAACGATGGCCTAACCGCACCGGGGACAGCTGTTGGGCTGCCCGGGTGGATACCTCACAGCAACAGGTGATCCAGGAAGGGCATGCAGCGCTGGAGCGGCCGTACGTTTGAGATTGAAGGGCGGCGAGCCAGCTATGGAGGAAGCGGTCCCAGGCAACGATGGCCTAACCGCGCCGGGGACAGCTGTTGGGCTGCCCGGGCAAGGCCTCACTGCAGCGGCGGAGAAAAAGGAAGGACCCGCTGCTGACCGTGGTTGGAGATGGTCAGATGAACGGTAGCAGGTAGGCAAAACAGCCGTTTGGATCGTTACGGTCCGTGCAAAAAAACAACAACAAGGCTTTCTCGATAGCACACACTTAAAAACACTATAATACGAAAACACTAATCACTAAAGTAAACGAGCGACGGAGAAGCGGCGAACAGACAGCGCCAGCGTCCTCTCACGTCCTCCTCCACGGAGGAAATTCCTAGTGGGAATGTGCGTGCAAAGTTTCACGGCAGTCCAATCAAGATAATAACGCCAGTCCATCAACATAATTAAAGGTATTGGCTGTGACATTATGCATTATGATCAGATCAGTCAATCAAATTGGATATTAAAGAAAGTAGGCCCACGTGTATTTTGGCAGATCTGGTGCAGGAGCTGGACAATGAAAACGAAAAAGGCAGTAAGCTAATCAAATTAGAAAAGATTGTAACTACCTCTTGCAATGAACAGCCAACTCATTTCCAAATGGACGTGCGGGTCATGTAAAAAAAACTAATACAATTACTAGATCATGACATACCATAGAATGACAAAAGAACAAGCTGACAAAGTGTAAAAATCAATCAAATCAATCTTTATTTTGATTTAATTTAATATGTTTTATAATGTAATAATTTATATCTGCAAAGTAACTAAAGCTTTCAAATAATTGTAGTGGAGTAAAAGTACAATATTTTCCTCTGAGATGTAGTGGAGTAGAAGTTAAAGTATTGAAAATTGGAAATACTGCAGTAAAGTCAAAACAATACCTAAAAGTTGTACTTAAGTACAGTACTTGAGTAAATGTACTTAGTTACTTTCCACCACTGGTCAAATGAGTCGACTAGTACAAATCCAAAAATTATGTGTTGTAACAGTGGGCAACATTTTAATTGTGTATCAAGTTTCTATAGAGTTGACAGCTGACTGAAAGGTGTCCCGGGTGATTAGAGGAGTGGCCAGGGTTGAATAAATTACCCATTGTTCACGCCCATGACCAGGAGCTGAGAGGTGCTAGAAGTGCTAATTCTTTAGAAGGGATTTTCTCAGTTTGGACTATTATGGTTTAACAAGATTCAAATAAACATAATTATATTTTCCTATTTCAATGATTGACAAATGCCCCCTTGCGGCCTTAAGCATATACCCAGTCACGAATGACAATTCCTTTTTTAGTGCAATCACAATAGTTTTCAAACAAATGATAAATAAAAATAGAAAGTAGAAGTATGCCTATCGTATGTGTTGTGCTGTCACTCACAGGTTCTTTTTACCCTATGCTCACTATCTAAGCGTTGACTATTTCTTCTTTGTCAAGAAGCCTCAGTGAAGCTTCTATTTTGCTTCAGACGAGAGCAGATATATTGGAAAAAGACAAGGTTACAGTAAGCTGGATGTCAGCCACAAGTTTTCAGTAGCTATTTTGCAAAGTCATTGTGGACTGATCCTGTCCTGTGAGTCTTTCAGTCACATACAATAGTGTACACAGGTAGCAATGACAGGAAACACATGGCTCCAAGGTTCATGCTGCGGCCAATGAAATACTAGCATTCAATTGCCGTCTCTGGCTGGTCCACGCCTTTGTGACACTTTCTGTGAATTGCATCACTGTTTTACAGCTGCCCTCTGGGTATTTCTGTTTAAAGGACGACTTCACCGCTTTTCAACCTATCTTCATATAATTGGTCCTCACTAATACTCATGATAAAATGGTAAAACGTTTTTCTACTCGGTCTGTGTCTCATAGGAGGGCTGTGGACAGTCCAGAAACCCGTCTACCAGTGACATCATCGTTAGGCATGATTTTTTTTCCCAACAAGATTTCACATTTTTTATTTAGATTTTTATTAACACGAGAACAATGTCTTCTTTTATTGCATTGCAACTTTCCAGGAATAGAAAGCCTGCAGTTTCTGTTAGCTTGGATTTGCCATTGATGATGTCACTGGTAGACGGGACTCTGAACACAGCTCTCCTCTGAGACACAGACCGAGTAGAAAAAAATGGTACCATTTTATCATGAGTATTAGTGAGGACCAATTATATGAAGATAGGTTGAAAAGAGGTGAAGTCGTCCTTTAATGAAAATGGCCGCGATCGGATTAAAATGCTTTTTATTGAACAACACCGAATATACGTGTACTTTTGAGGAGCCGTACATAATTATAACATCCGTGGCCATGGGGTAAGCACTTTATATTTGAAATCTGAACGTTTATGTAGATGTACGGGCACCGTAAATGGAGAAAGTGCAAAAAACAGGTTGAAGTTTCGTCATGACTGTCATGATATGATGTTTCAGGGCTACCATGAAACCATGAAGTCACAAACGAGCGTTTCTTCCCACTATAAATGCTGCTCGGATATTTATCCCATGTCACCTGATTTAGTGTCTCAGAACCGAGATCCTCTGGTGGAGAAGTATCTGACAACAATAGCTGCCCAGCAGAAATGAGCAGAGCTGAAAGGGGACGGGCTGGCTCCATAAAGTTAAAAATAAGGCTGGCTTCATGAGTGCCTTTCCACAGCCGTGCCCCCTTTCCTGGCTGGGGTATATTAATAAACGGGAGTGCATGCCCCCCTTTCCACAGCCACGCCCCCTTTCCTGTGTGGGATATATTAATAAACACAAGTGCATGCCCCTTACTCCTCCCCTTTATTGCCTTATAAGGCCCTAACTCCTCCCCTTTTTGCTGTGTGCTTATATGAGTGAATGTTTACACACACACACACACACACACACACAAAAAAACTGGGCTGAGTGATGCAAAGTATTTCCATTTAGATGATCATAAACGTGTTTCAATATTTTTCTCACCTACAACTCAATGTTCATTCCTCTTAGCTTCAGCGAGGGACTTTGTGGACCAACAGCAGAGTTCCCTGATTAAGAGAGTGAGGATGGTTGCACCCACCATCCTGCAACAACTCCTTCACGAGTTGGTCATCACCTTTAAGGACCGTGATACTGTGCTGTCTAGGCCCACCACTATGGATAAGATGAGGACACTGTGTGATCTTTTGGATTCCAGGGGGCAAAAAGCCAAGGGCATTTTCTACAAAGTTCTTAAGGAAAATGATCCGTCTCTTCTCAATGATCTGTAAGAAATTTCATTTAAATTCATTTGTATGTCAAACATTGCACTAGCTCATGTTTTAGTCCACATTGCTTAGTGTTACATATGAATCATTCTCTTTTATCTCCTTTTTCCTTTTCCAAGTTCCTGGCATGGTCAAGTTCTGCTGTTCCTTCAACCACTGAGACAAACACGCAATCTGAGTGTACTTCTGCTGCCAAGAAATGTGCCTCTCAATGAGGTAAACTATGTTATTTGTTAAGTAGCTAACATCCCAGAGACTTCAAATCTTTTTATACTTCATTTACTAAAATATTACATTGACTCTGACTTTGATGAGTCAACCAGAGGCTAGTCTGTAGGTGTGGACACATGTGACAAACTATACAAGGCCAACATTTGTGACGTTTTTTGGCTGGGAGACAGTCTTCTCGCTCTTCTCGCGGGTGCCCATTCTTCAGGAAAGCAAAACAACTTTTTCTTTGGCCAAAACATATATTTTTTTTTTATCCAAAATGAGTTAATAGCTCAGTTAGGCTCTTCACATACTAGAGTATGGCTGACATAAATGTCAGAGCTTAAATCGACATAAATAAATATGAAATAAATGCATAAACATGTAGCTAAGATATAGGTTAGAGCTAGAAACCGCAAGCATTGCTAACAAAATCCTCAGTTTCAATCCAAAAATCGCAAAATCGCGGTAAAATCTCAATCGCCATTTCTACCCCATCATTTTGAAAGGTGTCACTAGTCTGTTGGCTTGTGTCTAATGTAAATCTCAAAGATGTATTAACAATGATTATTTTGTTAAAAATGTTGTGAAAATGTATCTATGTTCCTCCTCCTGGGGCACTGGTTCCAGCCGGTTCCAGCAGGGGGCAGTAGCAAACACTTGGTCCCAGAGAGCATACAGGGAACAAAGAGAGCCTTGTAAACATGCAACCCCCGCTGTTTGAATGAGAGCCATTCAAGTGGTGTTTTCTCTACTTAAGAGTTTTAACTTGACTTCAGTTCTATAAGCTGTAGATTCAAAACTATTCACTCAATCTTATTAACCAATATATCATTACTTTGCTATAATTCCCTGCTTTCATATGACCTGAAAAAAAATGAAAAAAATGCTAGATGACTCAACGCCAGCCAAATGTGGTCACATTTATAGAAGAGCAATGTCATAATTCCTTTTCGTTGACAGTAACAAAGACTGGGGAAGTACCCTGACAAATCTGTCTATATGTATTAAGAATTAATTAAATAGTGTTGTATCATTGCAGGTGAAAGTACAACATGAGGGGGATGAACACATCAAGACTCCCCCCTTCTGTGATCTCAAGCCAAACCAAGTCTACAGTCTGCAATGTACTTCATCTGAAGTACAACCCCAGGTAGCACACATTCAAACTACAACCTCAGGTTATTGTATGGTACAGCTGTGTGAGTCAGGAAAACAACAATACACTTCTACTGCAAGTTCTGCTACTACTACTGCTGCCAATACTAGTTGTGAAGTTGGCCGGATGGTCAAGGCTCCAAGAATCGACAAAATCCAAGAACATAGGTTTTTGGTATTTTATTTACCTCCAAAACTAATAATCAGCCCCGCTCTACCATTCCAGCCTCTATTATATACCAGGTGAGACCCACGCACAATTCATAATTGACATCATCATCATCAACTCAAACAAAGCAAACCATGGCACATGAGTTAGACTACGCAATTACAGATTTTCTGAGCAAACTTGAAATGCATTTTTAGGCATCAAATAATTCACAAACAATTACCATAAAATTAGACAATACAGAAAATATGAAATAGCCTGCAACACTGGGTGCTGAACATACACACCTCCAAGACAGCTTGATGACAGTCAATTATTAGAAGCAGCTGTGCAGTGTGTGCTTGTAATGTCCAGTTTTACACTGTGTCAAACACAGCCTTAAGCTAAATTCCATTCCCCAAAGCTTGGTCACTCGCTCACTTTCCTCGCTTCCTCCACTCGGCTCCCTGCGAGGAGCCGAGGATTATTTGCGGGGACGGAGTGGTCGACCGGTTGCCCACAAAGGATCGGAATGCACTCAGCGCCTTCATTTCAAAGCGACTGCAAATTCCGCAATCACTTATGACGTTTCACACAGCTGGACCAGAGCAGCAGAGGCGTGGATGAAAATATACATGCATAGAATAATATGCAGGTATAGAATAATACAGAATATAAGAATAGACAATTCATCAATGTGGATGGCCACATTGTTATCTTTATAGTTAACATTTTGTGCAAAGCCGTTTATTCGTGAAATAGTGAATGAAGCGCCAGGATGAGCAAACTTACATTTTATCCTACATTTATTACATAAATCCTGACCCGACCCTCTTTTTGCTCGTACAGTCCCCAGACCCCCCACCCCCCTCAGCAGTCCCACAGGGCACTGCTGCGTATAACAGCCACCGTATATTACAGAGTATGTCTGACTCTGAATTACATCATTCATGCAGGGTGGCCATACGTCCTCTTTTACCCGGACATGTCCTCTATTGGGGGGCTGTCTGGGTTTTTTTTATAAAATCCTTCAAATGTCCGGGGTTTGGAGAGTTTGGGTGATCCCCACTTCTGGGACGAAGAAAAAAGAAAAAAACTCAGACGATTTCGTGATTTTGCTTGATATTGTTTGATGGCGAAATAAATCATGACTGATAGACATGAAAGAAGACCCTTCACAGCTAATAGAGAATTCTAAATTGTAAGAATCGGTTCAGAATTGAATGAGTACGGCTATAGTGTCTCTCTCTACGTCGTCCTCAGACGAGCCCTCCATCGGAGTCTCCAGTCATCTCGGTTCTCCATACATCTGGCCAGCTCCTTTGTGCTTTCTGCACCAGAATCTTTCCTTAGTACATCCACGTAGGTATGTGTGGGACGTCCTCTTGATCGATGCCCGTGTGTTGGTTCCCACAGTACAAGCTTTTTGACCGGGAATTCTTGGTGCCGGTGGCAGTGGGCGGCTAGTCTCATCCTCCTGACTGCTATCTTTTCTGATACACTTGTTAGTGCCCCGTACAGACGCTTGTTGGTAATGTGCTCGTCCTGGTTGATGTTCAGTACCACACGTAACATTCTAGTGTAGCTGTAGGGCTTGCTTTAGTGTCCAGCATTCACAGCCGTAGAGGGGAACGGACTCCACAGTCGCAGAGAAGAAACTGATCTTGATGCATCAGGGGAGGTTGGATTTCCACACACTGGTCACGCCATTAAGAGCCGGACATGTTCTAGCGTGCACGTGCGTGTGCACTGTACCGTACCGTGCTGTACCTTGCGCGTGAAAAAAAAATCCCTGGCCACACACCGTCCTACTCCGTGTGGCCTCCATGACACCACTGATTACTACTTCTACTACCAATACTAGTATCAATACTACTGCTATAAAACTACAACCACAACTTGCTCTACCACACTAACACAAGAAAATAGTAATACAGTTATCTCTGTTTTCAGGCTGTAAGTTATCAGGTGAACTATGGACCAGATTTCCATCCCACATTTGAGGTGGAGTTGGATCTCAATGCAGAATGTGTCACATTGACATTACTGGGACCTGAGAACAACCTGGTCTGGCAGCAAGACGTTTACCTGCAAGGTAGAGGCAGAGCTACTCAGTTAAATTCAATTGTGGTACATACACAGAGAGAGAGAGAGAGAGAGAGAGAGAGAGAGAGAGAGAGAGAGAGAGAGAGAGAGAGAGAGTGTGAGTGAGTGAGTGAGTGAGTGAGTGAGTGAGTGAGTGAGTGAGTGAGTGAGTGAGTGAGTGAGTGTGTGTGTGTGTGTGTGTGTGTGTGTGTGTGTACTTGTACTGTATTACTTTACTTATGAGGGCCACATTGTCACATTGTAAGGACCATTTCCCTTGTTGGTCCTCGTTGTCCACCATTGTGAGCTTGTCCATTGGTTATTTTCTGTCGTACGATGAAGCATGAATCAGACTTTATACTCTCTGATCACTTAGTGCCCATGGTTGAGTCACACTACAGGTCAGATCACACTGTGACCGCCGTGATTCACACACATGTGTTGGTGTAGACGTGTTTGTCCATTTCTAAATGTGTAGGCCACGTCAAAACCGCTCAATTTCCCACAATTTATTCTGTTATTGTATCTCCCTCTCTGGCTCCTTCATATCTCCATCGTAACTCACACACTCTTTCAAAATCCCTTCTCCAGTTTTCATCTCTCTATATCTATATCATCTCTCTAGCTTAATTACATACTGTACATTGCATTTATTAGATATATACACAGCCACAGAAAACACAATGAGTATTAACACATCGGGTGCCAAACACGGTCTGAACCGTGTGTTTACATAGTGGCGGTTCCGAAGCTTCGGTGCCGTTCACTGTCTGAACCGTGATTTCAGTCTTTTTGTTTTTTTCGTTTTTCTCCGCGCGGGCGGGCCTAGAGCAGCTCTGGGAGCACCCATTGTAATCCTGCGAAGGAAGTGCCAGATCGCTCACCGGAAACAATTTTTTTTCCCCCATCCGCTTCCTGTCTATTTCCTACTTTGAAACACCTATATCTCCGAATCTGTTTCCTGTGGGGAAAACCGGTCATGCGCGATGCACGATCCCCCCCCCCCCCCCCCGTTGTAACCTGCGAGGGGAATGTTATGGTTCCAGCCTGTAGCCAGACTCATGGCAGAACATGAATCGATGCTTTTTTTTGCGTGGATTTGCTCGTCGCGCACGCGGAAGCATTAAACAGCAAAGCGCAGTCAATGGGGAGAATGCTGGTAAGTTGTTATGAAAAAATGCTGGCACCCGATGTGTTAATATGGCTGTGTATGGAAAACATGCAATAATATATTGCTGTATTGTAACCTTATCAATCACTAGAAAACGATCCAACGTTCATCTTGAGTAGAGTGGGAAATTAGACTGGAGCAAGTGTCAGATAAATTAATATAAGTTGTAGTTCTAACTACCAGAAATGATTCACATCCAACACAAAGGTTTTTGCTAGGAAAAATACACCCTTTGCCATGCACCTATTGCCATGCATATAGGCTCACATGTACACTTTTTGTCATTCATATTTATTGATGTTATTCAAATTTTTACGCGCGTGCGTGCGTGTGCACGCGTGCGGGCGCTAGCGTGTGTAACACACAGTGAAACAACACTCAAGGTTTTTAGATTGAGACCCACAAATAGCAGATCTACAAGCTCACTTATACATTTCATCACGACACAAACACAGCTCTTGTATTTGGCATTTAAACAGCCTTTCACTGGTCATTCGGATCAGGACAGAGCAAAAACACACTTGGATTGGAAGTAGTCCATGTACTGCACACAAAACAATAGGCCTACTTTGCACTGAGCTGTACATATTTGCACTGAACAGAATGCCCTGTACCAAAATGGTAATGGTTTTATTCTCCCAAATGTATGCAAATGATTTGTATTGTTTTGTATTCCAGAGAATCCTTCCATGCTGCACCCTGGTGTTTGGTGTGACGGCTGTGATGGAAGCATTATGGGGACCAGGTTTAAGTGTACAGAGTGTCCTTACTATGACCTGTGTTCTGCCTGTCAGTTCACTGGACTTCATATGGAACATCTTCTGAGGCCCATCCCACCTCCATTCCTGGTCAGAATATATCCTTCTACATTTGAAAACTGCAGAAAATGCAGGAAACAAATAGATTTGAAAATAACAATGCAGTCATTAGTGTTTCATCCTGTAATGGTCCTGATGATGCAGGAGCAGCTGGATGATGATGATGATGATGATGATGATGTACTTGTTACTTCCTCAGTGGATACCTTGTAGGAAGTGGCTGATAATATGTGTCCTTGGCAGTGTTAGGGTATATGTTATATTTCCCACAGATGCCATGGCATTTAGATAGAATGTTGTTTATATAGTACATGTTATATATTATATAGTATATTATTTAAACAGATGTTACATTTAATACTTTTATTATTTTATTATATTATATTACCTTCTATCCTAGTATCCTATATTCTGGACTCTATTGACTTGACCTCTGACCTTTTTGATAGCTGACTAGATTAGGTCTTGTACTTAAAGTATTGAGTTCTAAAATTCTAAAGTCTTTCTGGAGGTTATATTATGGGGACTTATTTGGGGGGACTGGGATTTATTGAGTAGAACTCTCTCTCCACAGGTTCCTGATGAGGTGGAGCTCTTAACTGGAAAACTACAGTCCTTCAGTCTGGAAGACCAGACACCAGGGAAAATAGAGACAGTTATTCAAGGTAGGACCATATGGAATTATGAATGAGAAGTATATCAATTAAGGACCTCCTCCTAGTTTTTACCAGTAAACCCAACACCTATCAAATTAAAAAGGTTATGCCCCTCTTATTGCTTAAAGCCTGTGTACATTTTTGTATTGATCATTAGTTATGGCACTTTTATATCGAAATCCATATTAAACTTTTGATCTCATGGACAAAATTCAAAATCTATTTAGGTGGAAGTTCATGACAGTACATGATTGTATGCCAACAAGTAAAGAGGGCTGTTATAGGGCCACCATGAGGCAGCTGCATAGGGCATGCCCCACACACACACACACACACACACACACACACACACACACACACACACACACACACACACACACACACACACTGACATATATCTATAAAAACTAAACTGACGCAAAGTATTCCCATTTATAATGATCAAAAATGTGTTTAAATATGTTTCTCACCCACAATTCAATTCAGTGTTCATTCCTCTTAGCTTCAGAGAGTGACTTTGTGGACCAACAGCAGAGTTCCCTGATTAAGAGAGTGAGGATGATCGCACCCACTATCTTGGACAAGCTCTTTGAGGAGCTGAATATGACAGAGGATGTCCTCACCTATGAGTCTTACATTCATGTGATATCTAAGCCCACCACTATGGATAAGATGAGGGAACTGTGTCACCTCGTGGATACCACTGGGCCAAAAGCCAAAGACATTTTCTACAAAGTTCTTGAGGAAAATGACCCGTCTCTTCTCAATGATCTGTAAGTAATAATTTAAATTAATTTGTAGGCCAAACATTATATTAGCTCACTTTTCAGTCCATGATGCTTTCAGTGTTAAAGGAGAATTTTGGACTAAAGTTTTATTACCTTTTCTATGATGTTATGATATCTTAGGATGAATGGTACAGTAGAAAAATTTCATAACTCTACCCCTGAGCCGCCACAGCTTAAAAAGGTGCGCGGATAGGCCTTAGGTTAGATCACATATTTTAATAGCTTTTTTTTTTTGAGAGAGAGAGATTTGACGTTCATAGTGACAGAACACTGTCCAAAAAAAAACAGAAGTCTCGCTAGACAAGATTGAAATCTCGAGATTTCAATCTCGTCTAGCGAGACTTCTGTTTTTTTTTTTTTTTTTTTTTTTGGTTGCATAGTGTTCTGTCACTATGAACATCAGATCTCACAAAAAAAAAAAAAAAAAAAAAAAACTATTAAAATATGTGATAAACCTAAGGCCAATCCGCTTCAACTGTAAGTGAGATTCCCCATTCAAGTGAATGAGGCAGCTTAGAGGGGTTTTAAGCTCTGGCGGACCAGGGGTGGAGTTATGATTTTTTTCTACTGTACCATTCATCCTAAGATATCATAACATCATAGAAAAGGTAATAAAACTTTAGTCCAAAATTCTCCTTTAACATGAATCATTCTCTTGTATCTCCTCTTTCCTTTTCCAAGTGATCCACACTTTAATTCCAATATATACATAAGTCTTACAAATAGGGAAGGAAGGTGTCTCTACTGAATACAACTCTCTCTCTCTCTCTCTCTCTCTCTCTCTCTCTCTCTCTCTTCTCTCTTCAATGTACATTGTCTAAAACAAGGTGTTGATGTCAGTGTCACTAGGACACACTATCATGTGTACAGTGAACACTGATGAAGGCTGTCTAAGCTGAAACACATCCGTTGTTGTGCTGCCCAGTGAGGCTTGTAAAGTGAGAAAAGACATTAGTGTGTGCTGTTCTTTTCCTCTTTTCTTCGTAGTATGTTCTGGCTGTGCACCTGAAGCCTCATTTTGGAGTGTTGTATGGACTGTAGTTTTCTAAATTATTATGTGTACATGTACTGTGTCATTTATTGATTGATTTCTGCATGTGCAGGAGGAGAGTGGGAATAAGACTCCCAGAACCAGAGGTGACAGAGGAACAAGGACACGGAGGAGGGTCTACAGGTGACAGAGTAACAAGAGGTAGAGAGACTCCAGGTGACAGAGGGACAAGGGGCAGAGGAAACACTATAAGTGACACGGGGACAAGAGGCAAAGGAGGGATTACAGGTGACAGAGGAACAAGAGGTAGAGGAGGGTCAACAGGTGACAGAGGGACAAGGGACAGAGAGACTCCATGTGACAGAGGGACAAGGGGCATAGAGACTCCAGGTGACAGAGGGACAAGGGGCATAGAGACTCCAGGTGACAGAGGGACAAGGGGCAGAGAGACTCCAAGTGACAGAGGGACAAGGAGCAGAGAGACTCCAGGTGACAGAGGGACAAGAGGAAGAGGACAGACTCCAGGTGACAGAGGGACAAGGGGCATAGAGACTCCAGGTGACAGAGGGACAAGGGGCATAGAGACTCCAGGTGACAGAGGGACAAGGGGCAGAGAGACTCCAAGTGACAGAGGGACAAGGAGCAGAGAGACTCCAGGTGACAGAGGGACAAGAGGAAGAGGACAGACTCCAGGTGACAGAGGGACAAGGGGCATAGAGACTCCAGGTGACAGAGGGACAAGGGGGAGAGAGACTCCAGGTGACATAGGGACAAGGGGCAGAGAGACTCCAGGTGACAGAGGGACAAGGGGGAGAGAGACTCCAGGTGACAGAGGGACAAGAGTCAGAGAGACTCCAGGTGACAGAGGGACACGAGTCAGAGAGACTCCAGGTGACAGAGGGACAAGGGGGAGAGGAGAAACTACAGTCAAAAGGCAGATCAGAGGAAGGGGAACAAGCGTTGTCCCAAGGCCAAGATGGCGATGAAGCAAAAAGGTGAGTTCATCCTCACCAATATTCTTATCGTTAGTGTTATTTGTATATAAATATGTGCATCAACAGTAGACTTGTTGTGTTCTTGTCAGGAAGACATGGATACTGTGATGGAGCCTGTTCCTACAGTCTCCTCCTGCACTTCCCTACCCGTCCACCAGAGGACACCTCATCCTGCCCTGTGACAGTCATCACTGTATTTGTTCCACCTGTGTCGAAGTGGAAAGAAAACGTTCCTCATACATTTTTTTTGTAGATATGATTTGTTGATGTTTGAAGTTTCACACAATACTGACTGAACACTGTATATATTGAATGCATAGGACTACAAAGGAAACAAGTCCCCATGACTTTTTTTGTGTTATCCTCTTTTTAGCCTTAGTGTCTGACTGTACCTCGTGCCTTTTACATTTTTGACAAATAAAGTATTCAATTTAAATCTGACCTGCTGTATATTTGTATTATTTATGTAGATACATCATACATTTTACATGTATCTTATTTTTATATTTGAAGTTTTTCATCTGGTCATGGCTGATCCCAGAACAGTGTTTGAAACATCACATGGATGTCATATTGTTATAGAAACATCATATTGTTATAGAGATAGCATATTGTTATAGAAACATCACATTGTTATAGAAACATCACATTGATTGTTATAGAAACATAACATGGACGTCATATTGTCCACATTCAATTCAATTCAATTCAATTTTATTAAAGTGTCAAATCACAACAAGTTGTCTCAAGACACTTTACATGTAGAGAAGAGACCCAACATCCCACCCTGAGCAAGCAATTTTGCGACAGTGGCAACGAAAAACTCCCTCTTAATTCAACAGGAAGAAACGTCAGGCAGACCCTAGGCTCT
This sequence comes from Gymnoscopelus microlampas, assembly GCF_963454915.1. Taxonomy (NCBI): domain Eukaryota; kingdom Metazoa; phylum Chordata; class Actinopteri; order Myctophiformes; family Myctophidae; genus Gymnoscopelus; species Gymnoscopelus microlampas. The sequence goes on from NC_139951.1 coordinate 1,835,142, forward strand.
AGGGCGGGGGCCTTCTGCCTCGACCGTGTTGGGGGAAAGAAGAGAGAGAGAAAGGGAGAGACAGAGGAGAGACAGAAAGAGATACAGTGCAAGCAGTAACAATAACAATAATAGCAAATATAATAGTGTAAGATACTAGCATATGATAGTATAATATAGTACAGCAATAGTGTGTATGCAGTATATAGTGGAATAATATAAAAATGTTTAAGATAATATAATATGCGGTATAGTGTAGTGTAGTAGAAGTCCACGGTCGTGTCCAGGTCGTGCTCCATGGAGAGAGGCCCGGTCCGGTCCGCAGTCACAGTCTTGAGCCGCAGCTGGGGGTCCGTAGTAACAGTCCAAAGACTCCATGGAGAGGCCCAGGCCCGGTCCGCAGTCACAGTCTTGAGCCGCAGCTGGGGGTCCATAGTAATAGTCCATGGACCTGCGACGTGGGTGGTAGAAGAAACTCCACATGAAGAATGTTCAACCAAATGCAAGGCTGTAGGCTAGGAGGGTGGCTGCATATTTGCTCACATACTCTATTCTGGAGTTCACGTCTTTAAAGAGCCTAACCAATCAAGGGTATTCAACTAGATGTGATGGGGCCAAAATTATTAAATGAATTGAGCTTGGGGGCCACAGGCCAAACAAATGAACCCAATGTGTTAAGAAATGTGTAATCCCTCAACAATCCCGGACGATTCCATCTTTACATTTTTATGTTACAAACTCCAGCCTAGACCTTAAAAGGGTTTCGTAACATAATCGGGGGCTCGTCCGGGATTGTTGAGCATTCAGGGGGCAAATAACTTTAGAGTACTGGTATTGCACTGTAGGATATTTGTTTTGTTAAAGGGCAAGACCACTTTGGTAGAGGTTTGGGTTGTGTAGTTACCTTGCCATGATGTAACTCCAAAGGTGGACAAGAAATAAAACATAATTCCTCCATTGACTTGAAATTGATAATTCAATTATGCTCCTCATTGACTTACATTGTACGGTAAAACAGCTCTAAAAGTCACTCTTTTAGCATATAAAAAAATGCAAACAACGTTGATTCAGACAATATAGAACATCACCAAAACCAGTACTGTTTGTTTTTTTAATAAAAATGTTAACTTCCTGTTGATTTAGCTATTTTTATTAAGAAGAAAACCCGGACTGGATCTGCGGATCCGGATCAGGATCTTCAAATAGTAAAATCAGCAGGAAGTTAACATTTTTATTTAAAAAAAATCAGTAGCCTGTCCAATAAAAGGGAGATTAAGCCAGTGATGATTTAGTGGACAGGGGTGTCTTGGTCCGTTCTCCGGAAGCAGGGCAGCCCTCCCTGAAACTGTGGAGAAGGGGGGGTTACCAGCTGTCTTGCCGAAGGGGGACCCCATGGCATTTTCACCGACCTCGACAGGGTCATTGGATGGTGCGAGGCTTAAGATGTGTCTGGATAAAAAGTCACAAACTGTGGCAGCGACCATCTCCCCTGCCTCCCACCAACTACGGCAGCGCCTGCCTCTACTGCCACTAACAGTACACTCACCTCCACTACCCCTACAACACCACCAGGTAATGCTGATTTGTTTAGGCACGTAGAGCTTCCTCCCTTTCGGGAGTCGGAAGTAGACGTGTTTTTCAACACTTTTGAATGCCTTGCTCTTTTTGTGATCAGAATGGAGTCTAGGAGTCAAATAGGCCTATTGACTGTTTGTGATTTGACTTTCTTCTTTATGTATGTCTTTTTTTGGTTGTAGTTGATTCAATTAGTTTCCTCATTATTGCAAGGTATTTTTTTGAGAGAGCTTGTTTTAACAAACTTTAGTGCAAGTTTGTTCTTCGGGTGTGTTACGTTCCACGTAGGTTTGTCTGGGATTTCTATTCCTCCCCCTGTCTCTCCTTCCCTCTATCACTCACTACAGGTCTGAGGTCATCAGTTCATCAGCTGTCAATCAACCCGTTACCTGGCCCAACTTCATCCAATCACCACCATCTGCTAAAAGGCTGGGTCCCACCTCTCCTCGGTCTCTCTCAACCATTTCACTTGCTTGTAGCCCTGTCTTTGTATCCTTGTTTTGTAGCCCTCATTTATGTTCCCAGGGACAACTTTTGCTAGACTGGGTCCAGACCATAGACCCCGCCCACTCTCTAAGTGGACTGCCTCTTGGTCTGGTGTTGTAAATGTGAACCTAGGATTTATTCGGTACAACATGTATTGTCCAATGAGAGTTGGAGGTGGGGGTGGTTATCCCTTAGGATTGGTTTAGGGAAATTCTAATCCCCTCCCCCTTGTAATCGCCTACACTGGAGCCAATGTCAGACTGAAGCTCCACGCAGCTTTAGTCTGATAATCAGGCTATACTTTTGCCATTTAGTGTCTGTTCTCCTTGTATTGTATATGCTGCTGCCTTGGGACAGGAAAGACAGAGGCCTATATACATAGACACCACGTAGGCAGAACCTTTGTTAAGCACACTAGGTAAGGGGTGGTTGCCACTTGTATTTTTGAACATTGGTTTGGTTAGAGTATTTAGGTAGGCAGGCTTTTGTGTCCACTATACTACTTAGTTAGTTAGTCTTTTGTTTACCCTAGCTGATTTTGTTATTTTGGCAACACCCGTGTGTTATAGCAATATTATTGATAATAATATTCCATTCGGATGAAGTTGTAGCTCATTTATTAGGAAGAGTTTCAGCAGAGACAGCATACAGCAACACTGAGAAGCAGGGCTCCAGCCCTGCTCCACGCAGCCCATCCGGGCACAAGCCTCCTCAACACCCATCTTACACAGTCTTTATACCCCACATTGTACCAAAGATACTATCCTAAATAGTCATATAAGGTATGTACTAATTATAAGAGAGACAAATACACAGTTAAAGATGCTCTCCTAAATGGTCATAGAAGGTCTGGACTAAAGATAAGATCGACACAGACATAGCTACACAAATACACATAGCTGACACAGTGAGAGTAGCATGGGGGAAGAGCTCAGCTGTTAGATCTAACAGCTGTAGCTGAGTTGGAATTAGCTCATTTATGTTAAAACTTGCTTCAATGAGATGACCACCAAATACACAATATATCTACAGGTTGTCATTCTAATCTGTCCATTACACGTGTCCCCTGGTAGTGGCTTAATTTTTGGTTTATGTCCTGTGCATATTGTAATGTGAATATTATAAATAAGAAACTCACTAAAACGGCTCCTTTGCACCTGTGTGGTCTCCTTTATTTGCAACTCTTGCTCAACAGCCCGACAATTCCATCTTTACATTTTTATGCTGCAAACTCTACCCTAGACCTTAAAAGGGTTTCGTAACACCAGTTAATACCAACGGTTAAATGGTTAATATCTATTTTTTTATTACATTTTTGGGTGCAAATGCACGTTTTCCCCCAAAAGTAATGCCTCGAGGCAGATGCCCATTTCTGCCTTAAGTTAAACACAGGGAAATAAAGTACCTTGCGCACTTAAAGAAGTTGAAAAGCTGACATGGACCTGGAGGCTGCAGGACTTTTCAAAACATCGTTTCACAGAATAACACATTGCTTTGCGGTACAACTATGCTCTGAATTAATATTTTTGCATCAATCAATGCAATTTGATAACTGAGGCAATTATGTACTATGCATGACGATGCAGCATGGCAGATCTACAGTAGTACGAAATATTATTTGTCCTACCGGACAGAGTGGAGGATCGTCTCCAAATATTATGGAATCTTATACAGCTGCTTAATAACTAATTAATAATGAATAGGTCAAAGCAATTCAGCGTGTCACTCCTCCAGCACACATTGGGACTGGAGCACACACTGACCAAGTGCCCATTCACCTTCACGAAAGCAGAATGAAATAAGCCTGGATTTAAGCCAAATCCAGGTTTGACAAAGTCTGCTCCGTACAGCCAGCCTGCTTTATTACGTTCCATGAACTCCAAGCCAGGCTGAGAAGGAGCTACTTTGTCAAACCAGACTGTGTCGAGCCAGGATGGTAAAGCCAGGCTTCACGTATTCCTGTAAAAGACCATGCAAGTCGATAGTAGAATCCTTGAACTTGACCAATCATGGAGCCCAAAACCAGAGCAGTGTTCTTCTCTGTGGCTGAACAGCAGCACTGCAGCAGCTCATGGAATCATATGAGGAAGTAAAATGTATAATAAGAAAGAAAGGAAACACGGCCGCACTAAATACATCTAGGGAGAAAGTGTGGCAAAGTATTGCAGACAAATTAAATGCACAAGGCGTCTAAAAATATAATTATACAATGTATATACAAGTCCATAAATATGTAATTCAGATAGGCTTAAACATGAGGAGTTTAAGTGAATATTGAAATTATCGCCTACAAATCCACAATGCTATATTATATGTGCCATGCAATGTTGACATTAAATGGAATCCATCTATTTATATATCTGCAGTTCGGTCCACGGGGGTCCCCGGTCAACGGGGACCCCACCTGATCATACAAAAGTATCAAAAGTTGCAGATCTACAAGCTCGAAACGCGGCGCGAAAGCAACACGTTGTTAGCTTGTCGATCTGCTACTTTTGCTATTTTTTATTTTGAATCCTGAAAGTGAAACTTAGGTCAGGATTTAGAAGAAGTTTTTAGAATCAGCCTCCGTGGTCTCAACTCAAATGCTAGATTATGTCTTCAAATGGTATCGGATCACAGAGGCAGCAGGCAGCAGGCTACGACGTAGACCTGGATGATCCTGTTTATGTTGGATGTGATTTCTCTTCACGACACTTTCCCATCAAAATCAAAGTAGGCAACTCACAAACTTCTCAGCAAGAACCGACTTTTTCTTCTTTTTTTCAAGTGTCTGTAGCTCTCTGCACTGGGCAGTGAACACCAGGCAGCAGCTGCAGATGACCAGCACTGTGAAAATTACAGTGTGACAGGCCCCGCAAATCAGCCTTGTTAATACTCAAATTTCACTTTCAAACATGTTTGGGGTTATTTTAACGTCTACTCTGGCTTTTGTGAGCACCCCGGACAGTTTTTCAGTTGCTTGATTCAGTATTTAGATATTTGATATTCATTTTAACAGACACGCCCCCTACATTTTAACCATGATAGATTCATTAAAAACACCCGTCCTTGGTTCTGGTGACTGATATTGTCCTTCTAATACTTGAGGAGACCGTGGCTTTTCATTTACTTCTTCAATCTTAATTTTTTTTATTTTAATAAAATAAATGAAAAAAGCAATTGAAAAAAATTTGAACACGCATTAGAAGGACAATATCAGTCACCAGAACCAAGGACAGGTGTTTTACAATGGGTTACAATGTGTTTGTATAGGAAGGGGACGTTGAAATGACCCTAAACATGTTTGAAAGTCAAATATTCCTTTAATTGGCATGCATTTGCTTATTTTGCTTGTTAAAAACAGTGTTTGTTAAAGAAACATGTGTAGTGAAATAAATATTTACATAAAACAACCAGCCATCCAATGTTTTGGATCTTTCTAAGAAGAAACACAAAGGGAAGGCCAGAAAAACAAAGACAATCTTATTGTATATATGTACAGTTTTTGTATATTATATCAAAACCTGTAGCAAACTGTAGCACTTGCCCTAGCCTTGACGACCTTGCAGGATTATGCAAAGGCTAAATTGTAACTTAGATAGCATGTTATGTAGAAGCCAGGTCATTGTTGACCATGCATCCTTATAGTGTGTATAGTTTCAATGTAGGCTGATGATAGGTTATTGGTTTATGTTTTATTTATTATTTATTAGTTATTATTAGATGATTGGTTTACTTATGTATTACTTAATTATTACATAACCATTTCATATAATAATGTTTATGATATATTATTATTGTAAGTTTCTCTGGATTAAGAGTGTCTGCTAAATGCCTAAACTGTAAACTGTAAACTGTATTATAGTACACATATGTGAGCTGTTTGAACTTAAGATGTGTGTCACTGATTGATTCCCCCCAAAAAAGGAACAAAATGTGTTTTACTGGCCGCACTGATTTCACCATCAGTTATCCAGCAAGCTAAACACGTCCATGAATAATTCTCAGGACCACGACATGCTGTTTAGATCCTTTACTTATGGAGCAGTGTGAAACTGTAAAATACACAGAGTACAATAACAGTGGTAAGTATAATTTCCATAACATTATAACTACAACATTACATAAGCATAGATATAGGTATAGGCAAGGTAAGTATTACATAAATGCAAAGCAATGTCTATTGTGAACACAAACCAACCAAAACTGCTGTGGTGTCAAATGACTGAACACTATCACAGAAATATAAATGCACAAACATAACAAAGGCAGATGCATTACAATGAGGATTAAAGCTTGTATCCTTGCAATACATGGCAACATAGGCAGGAGCCAGCACATATTTTAGCTAACTGGCTGCTCATCTATCAAAATCATGGACATAAATCTGGTAGAAAATAACGTGCTCATATGAAAGATACATCCCTCCACAATGTATAAACTTACAAGCAATGCCTTCTCAAGAGCTATAAACAAAGGATGGCAAGGATTGAAACCATCTGCTTCTCTGGAACACACACATCATATTCAGAGCTTCTAAAGAATCACTTCCTGTGACACAGGAACTAGAAAGTCAATGCAGAAAGAATATAGTGTCCAGCAGGGGGCTCCAAAACACTTCACAGTAACTGGCAGGGCCAGAACATGTGTCCCTTATCAGTTCAATAAGGGACACGTGTCTTATAGTTTCCAAATAAGTTAACCCAGTCCAATCCATGTAAGTGGACATTGAGGATAACCAGCTACAGAGACAGATAACGAATGCCAGGAGGCTATAATGGTTTTGCAACATTCTTACAGGAAGAGCGACATTCAGTAATTATATTGTTCACCGCCAATGCGGAGTCTCTCCAAAATATCACTCAAAAATAATTATGTGTTGTGTTGCAATCAGTGTTGCGAAGCTTGTAGATCTGCTATTTTCACTACTTTTGTGCAACACTATTGTATGATGAAGTAGGGCATTAATTTACAAGAAAGGAAAATCCATAAAAGTAGAAATATGGAGATACAAGGTTTCTGCCCGACAACAACGCTATACCTCATTGACCAGAGTCGCCCAAGGGTCAATACTAGAACCCCTGCATTTACCCCCCTTCTCCACTAAATCTCTTAGCCAAAAGTAGAAGCTTGCTTATCTTGTAGACCAGCTTATTATGACAGAATATTTGCCCCAGGATAGGGACCGTAGGGTTCATGTGGTTAATCACTATGTTGCTTTGCACATAATGAAAATATTTTCATTACTCATTACATGCACTGTCCAGCAGAGGGAGACAGTGTTTCTTTTTATCCAATCTGGTAACCCATCGTCAAATAAAAAGGAAAAACTGTATATAGGTGTACTGTATATATTGCGGGGGTTGTGTCAACCATGCGGGCTTAGTAGAGGGACGAATTTTGCTCATAACTCACCATCCTCCTACCAGAAGCAACGAAATATCTGCAACTCACCTCATAGTGCGAGGATCTCAAAACCGGTCGAGTGCGGGTAGTGTCAGATATAAGGGAGTTTCGTGTCCTGTTCTATATCTCCAGCTTCGGCACCGCACCAAGAGTATTTCACATCCACGAGCGACAAAACAGAGTACGAATTCGATTCCCTTACATGGAGTCAAGTATTACCAAAACAAATACCCCCATCTTAGGGACATAGACCTGGAAGATACAAATACTAGTTGGATCAGACCACCTCGAACTGATCTTACCCACAGAACGACGAGTCTGTCCACATAGAGACACACGGGCGGAAACGGAAGGCCTACAAATTCACGCCCACTTTTGAGACAGCGCTGCTACTCGGGGTCCGTTAGAAAGATGAACTGCAGCTCTCAATGCAATCTTTATGAGAGGCATTGTAAAATACCGTCATTTCATTGGTTAACTACTGAGGCTGTAGCAACTTTTTTGGTGTTCTAATAAAGTGTCCCATTTGTTTGATTTGTCCTTTTTAATGTCCCATATCTGTCATCTCGATATACTACCCACAATATACTATAATATACTCCATCAGTATGTCAAAACCGCTAGCATCGGAGATCTAGACTTTAAGTGGTCGCATGGTATATACGTCACGGACGCATCCCTTGAGGTTTTCAATACCCAGAAAAATGGTGAAAGTGGACGTTTTCAATATGTTTTGGTCATTATCTCTGGAACAGAAGGTCCAATCTGCTCAGTTCAAAGCTTGTTGGGTGCGTGACTTTGAGGACATTAAGCACGCAATGACACATTTTCGGGTTATTTGTTTTTTTTTAGGGGAGGCGAGATCTTAGTTGGGCAGGCGACCGCCTGTCCTGCCTCTACAGTGTGGGTACACCACTGGTCGGCGCTCGGAGCTCGTAAAGACAGTGATGTCACTGAAATGCGACAACTTGTCTGTCTGCCGTCTACCCTCTGCTGTGTTAACATTATGGGTAACTCGTTAAAGTGGCAAATTAAATGTGAAACAAATCAACTATTAAGAAAACAAGAAGATATGTTTACAAAGACACTCCATACATTTGGAAACATGTTTTTATTTAAATCAATATCGTCTCCAGTTAATGCAGGATAATTTTAAAAGTAGGCTAATTCTCATATCCTCTCATAGGGAATGCATTGAGAGCTGCAGTTCGTCGTTCTAACGGACCTCGAGTAGCGGCGCTATCTCAAAAGTGGGCGTGAATTTGTAGGCCTTCCGTTTCCGCCCGTGTGTCTCTATGGGCTGTACACACCCCATTAGGATGGATCTTACAAGGAAAATGTGTCATTATGTCCTCAAAGTCACACATCCAACAAGCTTTGAACTGAGCTGATTGGACTGAGCTGATCGTTCCAGAGATAATCGCCGAAAAATATTGTCACTGGGCTACTTTCATTGAAAACCTTTTTTATTTTGTAGATAAAAGTATTTGTATCAGTCATACATGTGGACATATATGACTAATTATTAACTGGTACAGTTACATTGTATCAGTTATACATAATGGACATAGATGACACATTTTTGGCTTAAGACCCTCAGAAAAGGGATGCTATGGATCAAGTGGTTAATTAATTAAAAATCCTATGAAGATTTGACGGCCCCCCTGTATTAACTCTGAGGACCCTAAGGGTCCCAGACCCCCTGTTGGAGACCCCTGCTGCATGTTATGATGATGAATGGGCTTTAGCGTTTGCTGTAGGCCTATTGTATGCATATATTATCGTATGTTAAGCTTGTAAAATGTATTTTCTTAAAGATGCAGTAAGTGATTTAGTTTTTTGTTAATATACATGTTAAATATAGCTCTATAATCTGATACAGTAGTAATAACACGCACATGCATGCCTGTTTGAACGTGGTTGTTGCCAGGTCCCGCGCACGTGGGCCTGCATGGTGTGTGTGTGTGTGTGTGTGTGTGTGTGTGTGTGTGTGTGTGTGTGTGTGTGTGTGTGTGTTGGCCGGGGCTCATATTCCTTCTTTCCTCCGTGGTGGGGACCCCCCCTTCTTTCTCCCCCCCCCCCCCCCCCCCCCCCCCCCTCTCTCTCTCTCTCTCTCTCTCTCTCTCTCTCTCTCTCTCTCTCTCTCTCTCTCTCTCTCTCTCTCTCTCTCTCTCTCTCTCTCTGCCTTATAAAGCAGGCTGCAGCAACACTCTCCGTTCAAAGCAGTCGCTGCAGTCGGTGCTGACACAAAGAGAGAGTTCTTTATTAACCTTCAATCCTCCTGTTTCACCCCTCTGCAAAGACACACAGTTATTTATTAACCGCTGTGTTGAACAGCTCAGGAGTCACAGCGTTTTAACCAGAGGAGTTTTACGCGTAAAGACATTCTGCTTTCCAAAGATGAACAGCTTTTACGCACAGAGCTGCAACAGAGGCGCATGTTTTGCTGTTCTTTTACGCCTTTTACACAGTTGAAAGGTTTCCTGACGAGGGAACATCATTTCTTATCGTAGAGGAACTGCTTTTAAACAGAGCTGAGAGCAACAGAGATGCTCTTTGCTTGTTCTTTTACACCTTTTACTCAGTTGAACGGTCACATGTTCCTGGCGAGTGAAATACAGCTTTTATTATGTGAAGGAGGCCTATTGTCCCTTTGGAGAGAAAACCACACTCCCTCCTATTGATTTGTACTCTTTATCGTGAGAATTCCAACCCGTTTGTGTATGAATCTCCTGGCTCCGTTCCTGCAGATGTCGGAGGAAGCAGACACGGGTCTCTGTGACGCTCCGAGCCCCAGCATGTGTGACAAGGACTCCCTGTGTCCGTGTCCGGCGTCCCCGGGCTCGGACGCAGAGAACACCCGGCCGTCAGAGAACCAGGACCTGATGGCCTCCAGGGACTTCAAGAAGGACCCTGCCTGCTCCTCTGAGGACCATGACAAGTTCCCTGTTTGTATCCGCGATGCTGTGTCCCAGGTCAGTGTGTGTGTGTGTGTGTGTGTGTGTGTGTGTGTGTGTGTGTGTGTGTGTGTGTGCGTGCGTGCGTGCGTGCGTGCGTGCGTGCATGCGTGCGTGTGAGAGAGAGAGAGCGAAAGAGAGAGAGACAGAGAAAGAGAGAGATAGAGAGAGAGAGACAGAGGCAATACCGACAGCAAGCAAAAGTCCTGTATTCGATACCTTACTTAAGCTGTCAAAGTACGAAAGTATTAGCCTCATAATACACTCAAAAGTAAACCAACTCATTATGCAGAATGCCTATTTCAGGATCATGTAAACTATATAATGTTATCGGACTATAATTATTTGTTCATTAAGCACTTAAGCCCTATTTTATGCTCAGGATATTAGAAAATAGCCGATCTACAAGCACAGAACACATCACACACGTTGTGAGCTTGTAAATCAGCTTTTTTTAATCCAAAAATAGCTGATTACAATTTGATTCATTATTAGTAGCAGTATACATTTTCATAACGTAAAAAAACACAGTGAAATTGTACTCAAGTACAGTACTTGAGTAAATGTACTTAGTTACTTCACATCACTGGTGTCCCAGGTGCTGAAGGGCTATGATTGGACCCTGGTGCCCATGCCAGTGCGCAGCGTGCACGGATCCAGTAACAACAAGCCGCACGTCAAACGTCCCATGAACGCCTTCATGGTGTGGGCTCAGGCTGCCCGCAGAAAGCTGGCTGACCAGTACCCCCACCTGCACAACGCAGAGCTCAGCAAGACCCTGGGCAAACTGTGGAGGTATGAATACACTTTATTTAACCCTGGAGGTATGAATACACTTTATTTAACCCTGGAGGTATGAATACACTTTATTTAACCCTGGAGGTATGAGTACACTTTATTTAACCCTGAACATAGAGTCTTAACCTTTTAACAGCCAAAGATAACATATCACTTATGTCCTTTCAAAGAGTGTATAAATGGTCTCTTACTTAATGGTTTTTACTGTGTACTATCCCCCCCCCCCCCCCCTCTCTCTCTCTCTCTCTCTCTCTCTCTCTCTCTCTCTCTCTCTCTCTCTCTCTCTCTCTCCCTCTCTCTTTCTCTCTCTCTCTCTCTCTCTCTCTCTCTCTCTGCTGTCTTGTCACTTGAACTGCTAAGAATGCATTGATTGTTTGATGACCGTTGTTGATTGATTGTTAATTGTCTGATGACTTTTAATTAACTTGAAGGAGGCTGGAATTGTAGCCACAATGTCAATGTTATAGACCGTCGAGATCTGTTCTGCTCACATTTATCCACGTGTTTCTATGGAGAGAGAGAGAGAGAGAGAGAGAGAGAGAGAGAGAGAGAGAGAGAGAGAGGGGCGTCACGGCCATTCACTGTGCGTAGGAAGCGACACCCTCACTCTCACTCTCACAGATCTGTGATTTCATACCCCCCACTTTAAAAAAAAAATATATATATATATATATCTTTTCTGATAATAAATCGGTAAAATCAGGGAAAAATAAGAATTAAATAACCTAACCCTAACCCCAAAACCGAAATAAAGTAACCAAAACAATCTGCCCAAAAATCTGCCCAAAAAACGCAACATTTTGAAAATACAAAATGTGTTTACATTTGACAGTTACAAATGTTTTTCACGATTTAAAAAAAAATAGCAGATCTACAAGCTCATAGCGCGGCACTCGGTGCGCTATGAGCTTGTATATCTGCTATTTTCGGTTAATTCATACTCTGTAGTACAATGGTGTCTGCTTTTCAAAAAGAGATCTGATTTACAAGCACTGAGTGGCCTATAATAAATGATGCCTTTTTTCCCCATCCATCCATCCATCCATCCATCCATCCACCCATCCATCCATCCATCCATCCATCCAGGCTTCTGAATGAGAGAGAGAAGCGTCCGTTCGTAGAGGAGGCAGAGCGTCTGCGTGTTCAACACAAAAAGGATCATCCAGACTACAAGTACCAGGTATCCTATGAGACCTGATGTCCTATAGATTCACACAATGTGATTTAAATTATACCAGGTATCCTATGAGAGTCAAGTAACTACGAAAACAAAAATCACTGAAAAATGGGTTTAGAAGTGATTCAACTGGTCAGCCAAATGAGATATCGGCATATAAGTGATATTACACTAATTGTACATCTGTTCTTGAGGTAATTGTTTATCCCCCAACATCACAAAGGATAATTTGACCTTTGGGATACCCAAATAAGTCGGTGTGTCCAAAAACGTAGTTACTGCTCTTTGGCTTGGCAGGGCAGAGTGGTTCTCAAACTTTTTCATGTCAAGGACCCCCAAATTGACACTTATTAGCCCGCGGACCCCCATTTGAAAAGATATGCCAGGGACCCCCATAAGAGAAGGTTTTTTACGGCTCTAGCAGTGATTTTCAACCATTTTAATTTCAAGGACCCCCAGTTTGACATGCATTAGGCTACGGACCCCCATTTAATGGCATTTCTATCACTTGGACCGCAATTTATATTGTAAAATCTATGTCAATGTAACTCTGAGAGTGTCCAAATGGAACCAAATGGACCCGTTGAGGTCCATTTGGTTCCATTTGTACACTCTCAGAGTTACAGACCCATAAGGGTCCATTTGGTGCCTAATCTAATTTAGCTGGGGACCCCCTAGAACTCCCTCAAGGACCCCTGGGGAGTCCCCGGACCCCACTTTGAGAACCAATGTCCTATGAGACCTGATGTCCTATAGATTCACACAATGTGATTGAAATGATATCAGGTATCCTATATGACCTGATGTCCTATAGATTCACATGTACACAATGTACTTGCAATCTGGGAACCAATTTGGTAAAAAGGTCGTGCCCGACTTCCTTTTTTGCGTTAAACAGGAACTCTGGGTTGGCCCCACCCCCTTTTTAGTTCACTTCCTCCCGGGTGCTAGTACTTCCTCCCGGGTGCTCCCGGGTGCTTCCTCCCGGGCGCTCTGTACCTAAAGGTATAGAGCGGCTAGCGCCGCTAAAAATCACACCCAGTGTGAAGAGAGTGGTGCCTTTGAAAGTGTAACTGGTTGCATCCTAGTGTTGCAATCAGCAACAATATGTTGGCACGTGACAACATATTGTCACGTGTCACGTGAAGCTTGACCAATCAGACGTGCTCAAACATACGGACGGACATACGGACGGACGGACATACGGACGGACGGACGGACATACGGACAAAGTCAAATGTAGGAGTGGTTGGCACCACTCAAAAAGTGATTAGTATATATGATATGATATCATTGTAATTAAAACAGCCTCGGCGCAGAAAGAGTCTCAAGAACGGACAGAGTGAGCTGGAGGAGGACGACGGAGAGACGCAGACGCACAACGTAATTTCCTCTGACGCCATCTTCAAAGCCACGCCCACACATGACGTCATCTCCAAAGCCCTGCAGAGGACAGCAGACTCCCCTGCATCCAGCATGAGTGACGTGCACTCACCTGGAGAACACACAGGTGTGTGTGTGTGTGTGTGTGTGTGTGTGTGTGTGTGTGTGTGTGTGTGTGTGTGTGTGTGTGTGTGTGTGTGTGTGTGTGTGTGTGTGTGTGCGTGCGTGCGTGCGTGCGTGCGTGTGTGTGTGTGTGTGTGTTTGTGTGTGTGCGTGTGTGTGTTTGTGTGTGTGTCGCACACACACAAACTGGCTTTCAACAAGTTGTTGCCAACTTGTTGAAAGCCAGTTCAACTCTGAGACGGGTGTGTGTGTGTGAGTGTTTTGTGTGATGAGCATACAGGCGTGTCAGACTGCGCCTACCTGCTGCTTCATAGAGCAAGACCTGCACTCTCCTTTCATGAAAATGAATCACTAGGCGTCATTTGAAATGTCCTTAAAGGTGTAGTGAAATGAAAAATATGTTTTTCACACTTTTAGAGCATATCCGTGGTCATCATATGGGCATACCTAACAATAGATGCCAAAAAAAAAGAAAAAAAAAACATTTTTGTGTATTTTTACATCTAAAGTCCCTAAAAAGCCAATCTTAATTACTTCCTGTAAACGAAAACGTGCTGCGTGATGACATAACGCAGCCTTCATGAATATAAATGAATCTTGATTACATGCACCTGTTTGATTCCCATAGCTGCATGTTCTTCAAACACAGCTGATTTTAATTACAGAGATACTCCGTTTTGAATCTCATTGAAGATGAGTGTATTACTCATTTTAAACTTCATCTGCACACTAAAATATGTATCTGAAAACATTATAGGTTAGAAATAAGCCAGGTAGTAGCAAACGTGCTTCACTGGCCGTCTCTCTCTCACTTGTAAACAAACACTAGCTGTGTTGCGCACGGCTGAAGTGATTGAGATCCAACGTCCCATAGCCTGAAGGGATGGGACCTTCTGATTGGTTTAGAGTCGTTGAGCCGACGTTTCAGGCTGAACCTTCAAAATAAAATGACCGAAAATGTCACTTCAGTGCGTCTTTAATGTAGCCAAGCTGCCTAAAGCCTTCTGAATGAAAAGCTTGACTGATTATGTCCATTCGCCGGATTGACGTTCGTTTCATTGAACTCAGTGATTTGCTGTGACTTTCACTTAAGCTGAATTCCATTCCCCAAAACTCGGTCACTCGCTCACTCTCCTCGCTTCCTCCACTCGCGCCTAAGCCCCGCCCCTGCGAGGAGCCGAGGATTATTTGAGAGGACGAGTGGTCGAGCGGTTTCCCTCAAAGGATCGGACTGCACTCAGCAGCGTCATTTCAAAGCGACGGCAAATTCCGCGATCACTTATGACATCTCACACAGCTAGACCAGAGCCGTGGATGAAAATATACATGCATAGAATAATATGCAGGTATAGAATTATACAGAATATAAGAATAGACAATTCATCAATGTGGATGGATGGCCACATCGTTATCTTTATAGTTACATTATTGTGCAAAGCCATTTATTCCTGAAATAGTGAGCGCCAGGATGAGCAAATTTACATTTATTGATTTAATCCTGACCTGTCCCTCTTATTGCTCGTACAGTCCCCAGAACCCCAGTACAAAAATGTACTCCATGAAGTGTAGATGTGTGGCAAAAAGGAAACGTCGCAGCCAAGGGGCGCGCAGAACGGTGGATGCATATTTATAGCAGAAACCGGTTCACATTTAACTATAGTCGTACTCATTCAATTCTGAACCGATTCTTAAAATGTAAAATTCTCTATTTAGCTGTGAAGGGTCTTCTTTCATGTGTATCAGTCATGATTGTTTCACCAACAAACAATATTAAATATCGGCGGGTCCTTCTTCTCCATCGCGCTGTTCGCGCACCTCCCGTTTTCTTTTCTTTTTCTTCGTCCCAGAAGTTAAAAATGTTAACATAATCTTTGTCTCAGTCATTTATAGTAGTCCGTGTACTGCATTGAGGCATGCACGAATAGAAACAGCTTTTGAGACATTATATTACAATGTATAATTGTATTATGCTTTATATCATTCAACAACGCAATAAAGCCAGTGGCTTGTTGCGGTCTTTTCAGTTACTTTACACTGTGTGTGTGTGTGTGTGTGTGTGTGTGAGATGCGCAACGAGTGAGCGACGGCGGCGGCGAGGGGGGGGGGGGGTGCGGCCGGTGTTTTCGGCACATGTGGAGGAGGAGGACCATGTAAACGTCACGGGAGAAGGGGAAAAAAACAAAAAAAAGTGTACACGTGATGCGGAAGTCTGCCGCGGAGGAGCTGTTGAGAGTGGTCGAGGATACACTTGATGTACACTCGCTCAATGCGGAAGTGGAGAGCCTCCTCGCCGACTCCACTCGACTCCACTCGCCTCCTCCAAGAAGCACATGAACAATTGGACCGCGACTACTTCCGGTTCGAAGTCGGAGTGACCGAGTGGGAGTGAGCGAGTGGCCGAGATTTTCGGTATTGGAATTTGGCTTTAGCATGTTCGTCAAGCCAGCGCCAGTAGCGCTATGTCGAGGGTAAACACTTGACTTCCGGACGGTCGGCCTTCAAAATAAGAGCGTACAGTATGTCCTAGGAAAGTAGGGTACAACAGCAGTGGCAAGCAATGGGAGGAATTCATCGACATAAAGATGTCAATTAATTCCCCCCCCCTCTCTCTCTCTCTCCAGTTTCCCAGCGACCCTCAACCCCTCCCCCGACCCCCAAGGCCGACGCCGTGGGCTCAGTGAAGCTGGACCTGAAGCATGAGGGCGGGGCGTGCGGAGGGGGCGGAGTCATCAGGGTGCGTTCGCCAGCCGAGCCGGGCCGCCCCGCCTCCCCATCCTCTGTCAGCACCGGGGGGGCGGGGCCTCGCCAGCTCTACATGGACTTCGGTGACGTGGACATCGGCCAGCTGAGCTCCGACGTCATCTCACACATCGAGACCTTCGACGTCAAGGAGTTCGACCAGTACCTCCCACCCAACAGGCCACACCCACCGCTGGCCTACACTGCCAGCTACAGCATCAGCACCGCGCCGGGCGCTGGAACGCTCAGCCCACAGGTACTGATGTTTTACTGTTAACCACCATTTAAAAAAAGTCTCGATTAAAGGAGCATTTCACCCCAGGAAGAAACTGCAATCACTCAATGTTAATAGTATTTGTAGTAGTTAACAGTAGAACAATTTAAAATTTGCACCCTATGGCCAGAAAAATAATGAAATCTGTGTGTTTGACTAAGATTTAACTGGAACACTGCAATACTACAATGACCATAATTTCGTGCACTGCCCCTCCTTGTGGGGGAGTGGAGGCTGCCTGTGGGTGTGATCTTCAACAACATACACACAGCATGCCAGTGTTGCCATGTCTGCTTATTATAAGCGGCTTCTTTCTAAAATGTAGTTGATATTTGGGCTTGTTTCCAAATGTTTTGATTGTTGTTTAAACCAGTGGTTCTCAAACATGTTCATGTATTTTTCCACAGACCCCCATCTGAAATTATAATTTGTGCCAGGGAGCCCCTAACAAATATGTGTCAAAATTATTACACATTTTGCACTTTTTCCCCCTCAAGATTTCTTTGTAAATAGCAGATCTACAAGCTCGCAATGGGTCGCGAAGCGTTGTGAGCTTGTAGATCGGCAATTTTCAAATATATAATATCCCATGTCTAGGTAAAGTGCTCTTGGCCTAGTTATCTTCTTTTGGGCTTGTTTTCATAGACCTGGTTGCTTATTTCTCTCACAATATATGGCAACACTGGTTGCTTGTTTACCAGCGCTGCCACTCCACGCTGTATTTTTTTTTCACGCTTGCACTTATGAAACACTACACAGGATTATTATTTCATGTCAACATTCAAGTACAACTATCAGAAGATAACTCAGGTAAAGTAACGTCACGAGATGCTCGAAGATTACTAGATATCTAAAAACACAGATTATACACAAAAAAAGAACAGGATCTTGTTTCTTGAGTCCTAAACTTCATTAAAAGAAGATCTAGTTGCAAAATCGGCGAAATGTCTCTTTAAGTAGCCCTAGTATCTTTACAACCCAGTGTAAAAACATACAAATAAAAACTCTACTCAGGTCCAAAATAAATAAAGAACTGAAAAATACTACTGTTGTAATGCAGTTGAAGAGCCTTACACACAGAGGTCCTCTGCACGTGGATGGTTAAAGGGAATGTTGTCTTTTTTTTCCAACTTGGGTCATGTTAGTAGATTGTTCTGATCAATAACGAAGGGTAGGTGTAATTTTTTGGGGAATTGATCCATTCGATCGATTCCAGTTACACACACACACACACACACACACACACACACACACACACACACACACACACACACACACACACACAGTTCTTACTGTTTTGTCATTATTCCTATTGTTGATTGTTCAACTGCTTTCCATAGTCATGGCAGACTATTCCCCTGACAAGGAAATTACAGATGAGCAATTAGAATTTGCCTATAATGGCGTCTACAATGGTACCATCAACATGTATAGGGCATAGCAGTGGCGGCCATTTTCTGGTTCCACTTCAAAATAGTCAATGCATTTTTCCCATTGACGTTTCCAAAGATATTTATATCAATTAATTTAAGCCTAGAATCAAGCCATCCAGGGTCCTGGTGAATCATGATCATTGCCCTGGATGGCTTGATTCTAGGCTTAAATTAATTGATATAAATATTTTTGGAAACGTCAATGGGAAAAATGCAACTATTTTGAAGTGGAACCAGAAAATGGCCGCCACTGCTATGCCCTATAATGGTTCCATCCCTGCCCACAGGTCTGGATCCCTAAGGTCCAGAAGCAGAAGCAGCAGGGACAACAGCACACCCTGACCTCCCTGGGAGGAGCCTCTACGTGGGAGGCGGGCCAGAGGACCACCCTGGGAGGAGCCTCTGGGTGGGAGGCGGGCCAGAGGACCACCCTGGGAGGAGCCTCTGCGTGGGAGGCGGGCCAAAGGACCCAAATCAAGACGGAGCAGCTGAGTCCCAGTCGCCACGGTGAGCAGCTGCAAGGCTCCTCCCCTCAACACGCCTCCTACACCTCCTTCAACCTCCACTCCTCCCACTACAGCCCCTCCTCCTCCTCAAGCCCCTCCTCCTCAAGCTCCGCCTCCTCGTCCACGTACCCGCCCTCCATCTCCATCTCCAGGGTGCAGTACGAATACTACGACCACCAGGGCGGCGCCAGCAGTGCCCCAACCGCCTCCTACGGCCAAGGAGGGGCGGGACTGTACTCCACGTTCAGCTGCATGGGTAGCCCCACCTCCCAGAGGCCCATATACACGCCCATCAGCGACACTGCACTGCAGAGCGGCCACACCCCCCCGCCACAGCACTGGGAGCAGACTCCCATCTACACCCAGCTCACCACACCCTGAGGGAACACGGTGGAGCAATAGGCTCTATGTACAGCAGCCATATTATCACTTCGTTCACAGGTGTTACCAATGATACTAATGAAGGCTCTGTTCCATTTAGTCTAGCACAGTGGTTTCCACGACCCCCATAACTCTGAGAGTGTACAAATGGAACCAAATGGACCCTTACGGGTCCATTTGGTTCCATTTGTACACTCTCAGAGTTACACACCTGTAAGGGGCCATTTGGAAGCCCATGAGGGTCCCCGGACCCCAACTGTAGACCCACTGGTGTAACAACAGAGTGTTTCCAATGGGCCAACATGCACAACATCAGCACCCTGACTCTGTTTGACCAGAATGGAACAGAGCCTTCATTAGTATCATTGGTAACACCTGTGAATGTTTTCATAATATGGCTGCTGTGAATAGAGCCTATTTGCACGTACGCACGCACAGCACACAATGCCACAAACGATGATCATATGAAAACAAAGACACAGACACAGACGTACAGTGAAACCTACCAGATTGGTTTCACACACGCAGACGGTACTGTCATGCTCTCAACAATATGTACAGTACGTTATGGTTAGTGCAAAGACATTTTGCCACAGGGTTGGGTTGTGTAGTTATCTTGCCATGATGTCCAAATATTGGCAAGATATCTCCGCTGATAATCTTAAAAATGTCTCCTCATTGACTTACATGATATTGTATGGTGAAAAAGCTCTCAAAGTCATTATTTTAGCACATAAACAAATGCAAACAAAGCAGGTTTTGCCAATAAAGAACATCACAAAACCGAGTAGGCTACAGTTTGTTTTGACCAGGTGCTCGAAGAGCGCCTGAGTCTACAGACAGGCTGAGTAGACTTTCGCCACCCTGAGTGCTTCGGTGGCGACACCTAAGCACTCAGGGGTCGACACCTAAGTCTCATTGGCTGTCCTGGCTGTCCTTCACACTTCCCCCCCATTTAAGCCAATGGGGAGTAAGTGTCCTAGCACCCGCCTCTCCTCCTTTGCAGCAGAGAGAGAGAGGGAGAGAGCCCCCACACACGCACGCACGCACGCACACACACACACACACACACACACACACACACACACACACACGCCCAAAAGAAGCAACTACAGGCCATATTATCACTTCAACGTCTACAGCGGATATACAAGGGGCCCTGGGGACCCCCGTAAAGCAATCACTCGTGGTCCGAGGACCCCCACTGGAAGTCTGAGACTTCCCCATACGATGAACGTCTATGTTGCGCGAGAGAGACCGAGACAGGACGCTAATGATTGCCATTACAACAACCAAATACATGATGTTGCTCACATGTTGCAAACACAGCAGCTATAGGAGAGGGCGGCCCCAGCTAAACAACAGGCCACTCGATGTTCGTTTGTATGGAAGAATTTCACTGAAGATGTGGACAAATACAACGGTGGGGTGACGAGCTTAGCATTGTTAAGCGTCGTGGTTGAACTTGCGTCATGGTTGAACTTACACCTGGTGTTTGCATTTCTCCATTTACAACTCGTACATCTACATAAACGTTCAGATTTCAAATATAAAGTGCTTATCTCATGGCTACGGGTGTTATAATTATATACGGGCCCTCATAAGCACCCGTATCTTCCGTATCGTTCAATACAAAGCTTTTTGATCCGCTTGGTGGCCATTGTCTCCGTTTTTTTCCCAGCTATGCGGCTGTAGCGGTTGGGGGGTGTATGCACTCTGATACATTATAACTCTATGAGGAAATGGCCGCCGATTGCATTCAAATGCTTTGTATTGAACAATACGGAATATACGGGTACTGAGACCCACCCGAAATGAAGTGTAACATCCGTGGCCATGGGGTAAGCACTTCATATTTAAAATCTGAACGTTTATGTAGATGTAGGCCTACAGGCTGTAAATTAACAAAGTGTAAACGCCATGTTGCAGTTCAACAAAGACGTCACAACGTCGTGTTCATTTGCAGTGCTGGAAAGTAACATTTACTCAAGTACATTTACTCAAGTACTGTACTGAGCTTGTACATCTGCTATTTTCAAAGATTTAGTACTTTCACTTTTGGTACTTTACGTACATTTAAATACCAATACTTTTGTACTTTTACTCAAGTTAATTTTGAATTCTGGCCTTTTACTTGTAACAGAGTATTTTTACATAGTAATGGTACTTTTACTTAAGTAGAGAATTTGAGTACTTTTTCCACCACTGCTTATTTGGGCTTGCTTTCAAGATTCTTTTTGAAAATAGCTGATGTAATTGGCCTCAAGTGGTCGCGTGTTGTGAGCTTGTAGATCTGCTATTTTCACAGATTGCGTACTTTTACTTTTGGTACTTTCAGTACGTTTTGATGCCAATACTTTTGTACTATTACGTTATTATTTGGCCATGTTCACACTGACCTCAATCTTCGCCATTGTTGGGAAGACCCGTGTGGTGTCAAAAAATGCTGCCACCACTTACATATAAAACATTACAGCGTTTATTGTCGCAGATTCAACGTTGCCAGGTTTGGCGAGAGAAACAAGCAATCCGAAAAACAAGTAATCAGGTCTATGAAAACACACACACACACACACACACAGACACACACACACACACACACACACACACACACACACACACACACACACACACACACACACACACACACACACACACACACACACACACACACACACACACACACACACACACACACACACACAGAGCACCTGGTAGGATATGACTTCAAGTCATTTCTTTCTTGTTTTTCTTTAAAGAAAAATGTCAACCTTTTTCATTTACCTATTTGTACTAGTAACAGTGACATCAACACAAAGTTGTAATTGTTTATTTTCTAAAAAAAATATATGTCATACTGGGTTTTGTGACATTCAATATTGGCATAATCTGCTTTGTCTTTAGTTTATGTGCTAATAGAATGACTTTGAGAGCTGTTTCACTGTGTAATGTAAGTCAATGAGGAGAATATGTTTGGAATGTCAGTTTCTAATCAACAGAGCAACTATTGAAAATATCTCACCGATAGTTTGAGTTGCATCACGACAAGGTATCTACACAACCCACACCACTAGCAACATATGCTTTAAGGTCTGACTTATACTTAGTTGTGCATGGTCATGAAATGGACGTGCAACTACTGTAAGTATATTACTCAGGCAACTCATGCACTATGCACACTTATCCATGCACGCATTCCAAGGGAAGTTTGGCCCCTGCCTGAATCAGACACTTGAATTCAATGGAAGGAGAGAAAAAAAAAAACAGGAAATGGAAGAAGAGTCAGACTTGTTGTTGGCTCACACCATGCCTTATTGTTGTTATAATAGAAACACATCTATTTTTACACACCTAGAGAGTCCTTCAAAATACTACAAGAATCCTCTGTGAGGACTTACTGATTGTTGATATTACATTAGGTATCATGTTTTCATTCCTTATCTTCTATTTCTGATCATAATCCAATGTGTGTGTGTGGCTTGGGAGTGGGCGGGGTTAGTTAGTGAATTATTTGTATGTAGTTAAAAAAAAGAGAAAAGCTTTATATTTATAGCGGTTCAAGCACCATCGACCTCTCACAGTGGATGAACGGACATGGTGGAATTTTGAACAGGAGAGATTCTCACATTTTGTTTATTTGTTTATGTTTACAAGCCCTCTGCCCTTTTTCCATCTGTAATGTACTGTGCCATTTTACAAGTATAATTTCTGTTCATGCTTTTCAACTTAATGATTGTTCTTTTTTAAATTTGATATCATTCATGGTTTAAATGTTAGAGAATTATAATTGTATTTGGTCACAATAGATGGAGTTTGGTGCGTGCGTGTGTACACAAGTCTTTTGCACCATGTTGTGCCTTGCATCTGTGTGTGTGTGTGTGTGTGTGTGTGTGTGTGTGTGTGTGTGTGTGTGTGTGTGTGTGTCCCAACTTTGGCCACAGCTGAGATTATACTTACTGCTCGACGCCTGTGTCTGACAGCCACAGGAGGTGACCTTTGACCCCAGGGGGGAAACTCCTGCTAGCTTGTCCACTTTGTTGATCTATAAGCTCTTGATGTGATCCATTGTGAGCTTGTAGATCACTTGTCGATGTATTTAACAACTTTTGCGCAGCGCTCAAAGTAGAACATTAATTTATAAAAAAAAGTTGGAATATGGAGGTAGGCTACAAGGTTTCTAGGTGACAATGACAACAGGATTCTCTTTGATACTTAGATGACAGAATTGTTTGCTCTTAATTGTTCTTTTTGTTTTGTAGTCAATTTGGGAAAGGATACCTTAATGTTCTTTATGTTTTGTAGTCAATGAGAGGATGGATACCTTAATGGTACATGGTGTGTAATAGTCTGTTTTTATTTTGTATTTATCTCATGTAAATTGTCTTTATTTTACTTGTGTGTTCTATTTACGTAAGCTATCTAGCTGATTCTCTATGGACTCTTTGTGCTTTTATGTTTGAAGTCTCGACTATAATGGCTGAAAGTGGAAGAAAAACAAGTATCAGTCAAAAATATCTGAACATTTTTGTTTGGTTAAAATTAACTAAATTAACTGTTTCCTGTCTCAAAAGCTTTAAAAAAAATCTGTTTTGAAAGTCTGTTTTTTAAGAGTTCTGATGGGTTCCGGCACAACAGTCATGTTTCATGCATTTGAATGATATATTTTGTGAATGTATTTGCAATAAAATGGAAAATCCTATAAAAAAAAAAAAAAAAAATCCCCTTTTGTATTGTGTCATTATTGAGATCTAGCAGATCATGCTCGGGAGAGATCTATCTATCTTTCAGCTTTAGAGATGGAGGGTGGCAGCATTTTAGTGGGCACCGTTCCCTACGGAAAAAAAAAACAAAACAGAAAAGGGGGGAAAGCAACAGGCTATACTGTATGCACAGCAGCCATATTGGGAATGAATTGGGCCCCTTCTTACTTCCTTCATGGGTGTTACCAATGATACTAATTAAGGCTCTGTTCCATTTAGTGTGGCATAGTGGTTGTCTTATTTTCAAGGACCCCCATAACTCTCAGAGTTACACACCCACCATAAGGGGCCATTAGGGAACCAAAATGGAGTGTTTCTAGCAGTGTTGGGAAAGTTCACTTAAAATATGAACTAGTTCAAAGTTCAGTTCACAAATTTTAAAATTAACTAGTTCAAAGTTCAGTTCATAATTCCAAATTTTGAACTAAAGTTCATGGTTCAAAAAATGAACTAGTTCAGTTCTTTTTCGTTCTTTTTTTTCAATATATATTAGTGCTGTCAGGCGATTACAATTTTGAATCGCGATTAATCGCATGATTTCTGTAGTTAATCGTGCGATTAATTGCATATTAATCGCATATTTTTTATTGGCTCAAACTTGAATGATGAACTGAGAAGCAGTGCATTGTATTGTATATGGAGCAGGATGCATCCAAATATATTATTTATTATTATTACTATACTTTTATTATTTATCAAATTCATTATAAAACCAATGTTATTTATTTAATTCTCTTATACATTATATCCTCTCTGGTGTACATACACAAAGCACCCTATATTTATTATTTCCAGTGGTGTAAAGTAACTAAGCACATTTATTCAAGTACGGTACTTTATTTTTAATTATTTCAAAACTTGAGTTACTAGTTACTTTGTAGATTTTACAAATACATGAATCACTTCAGCCCTATTTAAGTTTTGGCTATTGGAAAATAGCCGATCTACAAGCTCACAACAAGTCACGGTGCGACACAGTGAGCTTGTAGATCTGCTATTTTCTAAAGATTTTCATTCATCTTGGGGGCGGGCTGGGGGCTTGTCAAAGTGAGTGTATGACACTGTTAACATCAAAAGCCAGGTGCAGAAGTCCACTTTTAATGCCAAAATAAAGTCGGGTCGGACGTCCAGACTACAATATGACGTTCATTCAGAGGTTTGGGGGCCGGGGCTACCGTCCTAAAGTCGGCTGTTAGGCTACGGTGCTACGACGCATCAGCCACATTGTTGTTGTGACATGATTCCAAACTAATTTCGCCGTTCCGCGGTGTTTACTTATTAATTCAGCCCAGCTTCAAGTTAATTTTGTCGGCAGTGAAGCCAAGGAAACAACACCGATACTTTGGAAGAGACACAAGTCAACTTCCAAATGCTTGTGGCCGGGAAATGAGCTTCGCAGAGCGGATAAGGTGTCAGCTCTTCGCCCTGGCCGAGTGGCCGTAACTGTCTGTGCTGCTCGGACTCCGCGCTGCGCATATGAATGTTAGACAGAGCCTTGCTTTTCTCTTTTTTGGCTGATGGTGCGTTCAAGACGCCTCGGAAACACAGAATAGGATGAAATATAACATGACAAACCGATGTAACCATGGACATTTGGGACACTCTTGAACGAAGTTGAATGAAGAGAGAACGCCGTTCACAAACGCCAGAATGAACACGTTCACGATAACGTTCATCTATCGGATATACAGTACGTTCAGTTCACGTTCGCCCAAAATATGAACGAGTTCATGAACGATCGTTCATTGAACGCGTTCAGGCACAACACTGGTTTCTAGTGAGCCAACATGGACGATATGAGCACCCTGACCAGAATGGAACAGAGCCTTCATTAGTATCATTGGTAACACCTGTGAAGGAAGTAAGACGAGGCCCAATTTCTTTCCAATATGGCTGCTGTGCATAGAGCCTATTCATAATCCAAACTCACTCCCTTTTGGACTGTGCCCCCCTCCCAGTCACATGTGGGTGTTCTTTTCACATGCAAAACACAGAGAGAGAGAGAGAGAGAGAGAGAGAGAGAGAGAGAGAGAGAGAGAGACTGAGACTATGTGCCAACACTGTGCTCATAGCATGCAAACATAAACATAGATGAGAACAGGAATGTATGTGGGAAGGACTGTTGACATGCAAGAGGGGAAGTTTGATTGGCTTCTAATTGTCCAAAGTTTAACTGAATTATCGGAGCTGGCTGTGTGTGACTGTGTGTGTGTGTGTGTGTGTGTGTGTGTGTGTGTGTGTGTGTGCGTGCGTGCGTGCGTGCGTGCGTGCGTGCGAGAGAGAGAGAGAGAGAGAGAGAGAGAGAGAGAGAGAGAGAGAGAGAGTTATTATCTTCACAAGGTATCATCATGGAGTTTGGTTTGTTCAGAATTGAGTGCGCGACCAAGGCAACGTGCAACGTCCGCTCTAAACAAGTTTGATGGAGCTTAGAGCTATCCAGCAAACGTGGTGGACGCAGGACTCCTTTATTTGGCAAAACAGCAATCAAACCAAAATGTTGTCCAATCATGACGATGTAATTGGTGTCATTCTAGCCTGGCGTAGACAGACTATATCACTGCATGGATATGAGTCTGGTGCTTCCATGAGGACGTTTTTTTTCCCAAGGGGCGGGATCAAAACAATGGACCTCAACGCAATTGGTTAGACCTACAACCAACTACCAACTACAGTCGCCCATATTCGAATACTGGGCCCTGATTGGTTACCCACGTCTTCTGGAGCAGGAAATGGATTCTCTATGGAGCGGTGCCAGACCCAAATCGCAGGGTGCAATTTTTTTTTGCACTCGCAGATTCGTCTGGTCCCAGGTGTCATTCAACAACGTAGGCCCAAGAGAAACAGACAACGCATAGGCTATTTATTATCTAATTCATGATTCAGGTTTTCGTTTAGGATATATCTTTACCGCATTCTTCTGACTATATCGTGACACTTTATTGTTACCTGGACTTGTGCTGCTACGAATGTGGTCGTATTCTTTTGTGTGTGTGTGTTATGTATGTACTAATCTCTCAAGAACAGATTCCGACCTGCGGTGGAATCTGTCGGAGCGGTTCGTCCTAACCAGTGCGCATTTGGCTACAAGTGGGCGTGCCTTCAGATCAGGAAGTGGGCCGCGCTTTACCCAATCAAATGTAGTGGGCGGGATTCACGTGTCCATCCACCATGATCCACCCTCCCCCCCTCGAAACTAGCCGAAACTAATTTAACAATAACGTCCTCGGAGCGGACAAAACCACGGAAAGATATTCACATTTTAAATTACTCTTTCATCATAGAAACAAGTGGGCTTATAACCAAAACCATCCATGTTCTCTGGGAGAAGTGGTGTTAGTGTTCCGTGTAGAAATATTGTTAGTGGGAATGAAAACATGGTCGCACCAACCGGAAGTGATGCGCTATAGGCAGACATGAAACCGGTGTTTCCCTGCGCTCTAGTCTAACATTATACTCCTGCCAGACTCCACAGAATATCAGAAAAGCAGAGGTCGCTGTTTTTCATTTTCTGTGGGGTCTGGCTACGCGAGACTATGTATGTACTTATTGGAAGTGTCTGTGTCAGGTATCGATCGGTCTGTGCCCTGTGTATGCAAATAGCATGTGCCATTCTACGCATATGATAGGCGTGTGTGCTGTGTACTGTAGCTGTGTGTGAATCCACGGAGATGATTGGTGGGGTAACTTCACGCGTCGGAGAAGTTCCTCTTCTTGGCCGTATTCCGCTTCTTCATGTCGAGTCTTGTCGACAAACACGAGGGGTGAGGCTCCGCCACACAGTGGTGGAAAGTAACTAAGTACATTTACTTAAGTACTGTACTTGAGTAAACTTTTGAGGTATTTGTACTTTACTTGAGTATTTCCAATTTCCAATACTTTACTTCTACTCCACTACATCTCAGAGGCAAATATTGTACTTTTACTCCACTACATTTACTTGAAAACTTTAGTTACTAGTTACTTTGCAGATATAAATTATTACATTATAAAACATACATTAACCACTTTAGCCCTATTTTATACCTAGTCTATTTTCAAATATTTTGTACTTTTACTTTTGATACTTTAAGTACATTTTGATGCCAATACTTTTGTACTTTTACTCAAGTAAACTTTGAATTCTGAACTTTTACTTGTAACAGTATTTTTATATTGCAGTATTGGTACTTTTACTTAAGTAGAGAATATGAGTACTTTTTCCACCACTGGGTACACCTGCTTGATAAATCACCCTGTCGTTCTCCACTCAGATGCCACATTGGCTAACCAGGGTTGTGTTGTGACCTGTTATAGCGCCACCATGAGGCATATTTTAAACATTTGAGGTGTCAGATCTTCCTTGGCCTACCGGGAGTGTGTTTGCAAAGTGTCATGGCAATCGGACACAGTGTTCATGATTTGTGGCAATTTGAGCAAAACGGTGTGTGTGTGTGTGTGTGTGTGTGTGTGTGTGTGTGTGTGTGTGTGTGTGTGCGTGCGTGTGTGTTATAGAGCCCTATGCTTCGTGTCTGCGTCATCCATTCAGTGTATTTTCCAGTGAGCAGCTACTCACCAACAACAACCAAGTCGATAATTTGACGTGAAATATTAATTTAAAAATGATTGCAAGAGTTTACCAGCGCCTGTCGCCATGCCAACGTAAACACAGTCAGAACGGCGGCCTGTTGTTAATAACACAGACTTATTGGTCAATGCCTCGATTGACCAATCATAATCAATTATTCAGCAATACGTGACCCAATATAACCTTGTTCATATGTTTTTTTGGTTAAAATAAAACGTGTATTGTTAAAAGGTTAAAGCTCTATCTTCCTCTGTCTCTCCAGCTGTTTAATAAACAGAAAATGCAGCTACAGCTGTAGTTGGAGGAGAATGAGTTGATCACTGTAAACACAGGAGAGAACCAGAATTTGTTCATTCATGTATTACACACACAAAATGAAGTGGAAACCGAGCTACACTTCCTAACCGTCTGTCCATTGTACCAAGACATCAGAGACACATACTTCCCACAGATTACAACCACACACGGAGATTTTGAAAACATAACCAATGACAAAAAAACTCCCATATCTGCTGGAGTACAAGTACAACAATGTGCAAACACAGCAGCAAGATTCGTGAGTTACTGTGATAGGAGAAGGATATCAAACGGAACACAACCACCCTAAAGACTAATCATTGTGTATATTCCTGCACTATACCTGCACCCAGTGATCTTGGTACATAGAAATTGATCTATTGAAGATTCTGACTTTCAAATGTACACATTTTTTGTTTTGATTGTATTGCTGTATTGTTGTATTGTGCTTTCTGCTTTGGCAATGTAAACGTATGTTTTCTCATGCCAATAAAGCCCTTTGAATTGAATTGAATTGTATTAATTCATAATAAACAATAAACAACTCTTATGAGCCTAATGCATAACAAACTTGGGATCATTGAGAAGCATCAATGGAGTGTGGAGTCCATAAAGTCTTATGCAGTGTGGAAGGCACTGGGCGTTCACATGTCCAGAGCTAATATCCAAAATCCACTGGACTGGATCAGCACCAAACTCCTGGTGCTGTCAGTAGGCCAAGGAAGTACCGCCACTCATCTCTTTTTATCAATTAAGTTTTACATTTTACATTACATAATGGAAGTCAATGGAGCTCATTTCGGGCTTAAACCTTGCCCAAATTTGGATATAGATGACTGACATCATAGATGACTGACGTCCCATGAGATCCACATTGGATCCACAACCATTCCCATGTGGATCCAGAGATTCTACATGGTTTGATTTGGATTAGATTTTCTGTGACATATTGTCATGTTTCCCATGCCAATAAAACCTCATTGAATTGAAGTGAATAGAATGCCTCATATGTGATAATCATTATGTCCAGACATACGTGTGTGTGTGTGTGTGTGTGTGTGTGTGTGTGTGTGTGTGTGTGTGTGTGTGTGTGTGTGTGTGTGTGTGTGTGTGCGTGCGTGCGTGCGTGCGTGCGTGCGTGCGTGCGTGCGTGCGTGCGTGCGTGCGTGCGTGCGTGCGTGTGTGTGTGTGCGCGCGTGTACGTGCGTGCGTGCGTGCGTGCGTGCGTGCGTGCGCGTGTATACACTCGCTAACAGTGCACTTCAGCACACACACACACACACACACACACACACACACACACACACACACACACACACACACACACACACACACACACAGGTAAATGTGGGCAAATGAACGAAAATATGTTTAGAAGGGCGTGTACACACACACACACACACACACACACACACACACACACACACACACACACACACACACACACACACACACACACACACACACACACACACACAGAGAGACGGGCGTGTACACACACACACACACACACACACACACACACACACACACATCAATATTTCCATTGCCTCTAAACGGCATCCAATAGTGTTGCAATAATAACTGTGACCAATTAGGAGCCAGTGGCACCATAAACATCATCCCAACGTGTAAATCTCGATGGAAACTCTTTTCTCCAATAGTTGTGGAAAGGAATCCAATGGGTCACACTTAGAACAGTGACCATGCTTTCAGGTCTATTATGGCGACCCCAATGGGAATTAGCCGAAAGAAGATTTTCCATTCCCTTCACTCTTGAATTACTATTTTTAATTGCATTCAAATGTCATTTTAAAGCACTTTTAATAGCTGTTGAAATGAGCTTTATAAACACAATGCATTGTCGTTGACTATCGAAGTCTTGAGGAAAACTGTATTGATCTCAGGGTCTTGCTCAGATTAATAGTAAAGCCTCTGTCCTTCTGCCCTCTTTATAGTGTGTGTGTGTGTGTGTGTGTGTGTGTGTGTGTGTGTGTGTGTGTGTGTGTGTGTGTGTGTGTGTGTGTGTGTGTGTGTGTGTGTCTGTGGGATATCTAGTTACATTTAAATACAGCAATCACATTAATGGTGTTTACATTCAAGAAGTGAGTAATCACATTGATGGTGTTCGGGGGGACGTTAAGATGACCTGATGCTTTTAGTAAAACCAGACCACATCCGTGCAATGGATAAAACTCTACTACTTTTCTAAATATCGCCGCTGTTGGGTGGAAACCTTGAACGTCCAAAAGTGTTACTTTTCAGGAAATGAAAAAAATAAGGATAACAACAACAGTCCTCTGCACATGATGTAAACTACAGTGACACTATCCCAGTCCCAGCATCTTGATGACCCCAGGGACTTGAACTCACAGGGAAGAGCAGACGTGCGTCCTGCCAGGGGAACACATGACTCACTGGCATTGTTTTCAGGAGACGGGCGGTGGAAATAAACGTGAGAGAAAAGATGGAAAATGAAAACGTTAAAGTTTCCTGTCTGTCGACGGAGGAGAAATCACTTTTTAGCCTCATCCTCATTCTTCATCATCTTCTTCCTGTCAAGGACTCATGGTGGAAAGATGTTCCATATATCTTCATCATGAAGACGAAGGGAGGCGTAGGGACGTTGGAGAGCCAAGCGGCAGGGACTGACAGGCAGGCCGAACCGGGCAGACAGTGAGACAGATAGATAGACAGACAGGCAGACCAGATAGTCATGCTGTCTCGCAGAGCTTTCACCGTGTCCTCAGGGAGAGCTATAGGGTTTCAGGGAAAATCCCAGTCCACTCGCTAAGCCTTCACTTCCCCTCAAGCTGCATGGATGTGTGGAGAGACGACAGAGGAGGAGAGGAGAAAATGAGAGATGGAGCCAAGAAGACAATGAGAGAGGAGAGGAGAGGAGAGGAGAGGAGAGGAGAGGTGTCTTCAAATTTAATACCATACTGCTGCTGCAGTTTTGCCCAACCCTAGAGGAATAACTTACAAAAGGAAGTCTTGTGCGTAAAATCATTTCACCCATATCTTTACACGTGTAAACCTGTGATGCGACAATAACCCTGAAGTTGAAGTCTTGCTCGCTTTCAAGTTTCAATAGTTGAGATACATTAAATGTCTCTCATCCAATCGGTTGCCCAGTCACATTTTGACTGGACTGTGAGTGATGCGCTGTTGACAGATAGTGTAGATAGTGGGGCTCGGTGGCACAGTCGGTAGCGCTGTCGCCTCACAGATAGAAGGTCCTGGGTTCGATTGCCGCCGGGGACGCTGTGGGCGCTGGGGGCGTGTTCTCTCCTCCGCGTCATCAGTGCCCATACCCTGGGTGGGGTTGGTGAAAGGGCCTTTCTGTGTGGAGTTTGCATGTTCCCCCCATGTCCCCTAGGGTAGGCACCCTCACAAAAAAACATGCAGTAATCCTGGTCTCTATACTGCCTCCCCCTGGTCAGCCGGGGCGCCTGATGGAGGGGAAAGGAACTGGTTGGAATAACGTGTTCCTTCCATGCGATACGTCCTACCAGGGAAACTACCGGTTGATAAGAAGCGGCTTGCTCACTCCTCATGCGTTGAAGGAAGCATGAGCTCAGTTCGGGGCGCTCCCCAAGCTGGCAGAGGGAGAGTAGCGCCCAGGATTACAAGCATTGGCACTGGGTGAAAAATGGTTTACAAAATTGTGGAATAAAAATTTAAAGGACAGTAGGAATGTATATCTTACCTTCCATTATTCCGACGTCCCAATAGTTAGGTTAGTGTGAGGTTAGCATTAGGGTTAGAGATTGGATTAGTTATAATGGGGCTAGTCGGCCCAATTGGACACATTATGTCAGTTTATGTCATGCTTTGTGTCTGTAGAGCAACAATACCTTAAAACACCCCAAGACAGAGAGACATTTCCCTGCAACCCCCCAACGTCACCAACACTTCATTCACCCCACACACACACACACACGCACACACACACACACACACACACACACACGCACACGCACACGCACACGCACACATGAGAGAGAGTTTGGATGGTGCTCTCCAAACAAACGCAACAATGATTTGTATTGTGGCTCTGGCTCCAGTGTGCCACACACCCCTGGCACGTGTACACACGCACGCGCGCGCACACACACACACACACACACACACACACACACACACACACACACACACACACACACACACACACACACACACACACACACACACACACCTGGCATGGAGCAGGGCCTTCAGTGGAACAAGCCGTCAGTGACGATCAACCCAGTTTGACTGCTTCTGGACTCTGCTTCTGGACTCTGCTTCTGGCGTGCGTGCGTGCGTGCGTGGGTCTGTATGTGTGTAACACAGTGTATGTAAGTTAAGTGTGTGAAAGTTTGAGTGCACATGAAAAATGTTACATAGGTCCCCAGTGTGTTTTTCAGAGGGCTTTCAGTAATTGATTTTCTTGGCTCTGTCTCTTCCTGTTTCTCTGCCTTTCATATGTGTGAACAATAAATATCACTGCTTACCCTGCTAGCATGGATATTACTCTCTCTCTCTCTCTCTCTCTCTCTCTCTCTCTCTCTCTCCCTCTCTCTCTCTCAGTGATGAACCATGGTCTCTCAGTGTTGCTTTCTCTGCCAGCCTCTCAGGGTTTTGCATAAAGTTTCCGGCGTTGAAGCAGGAGCGATCGGTCATAAATATAGCAGCGCGGCCTCCTGCTTAAGTACGGTGTTGGGATGCAGCATGTGAGCTGTTGGGAGAAGGGGGTAGGAGTCACGTACCGCTCAGGCTGCTGATGGCGTTCTGAGACAGCATTAGACGTGGTCGATAAAGAAACTGAAAGACTGTGACTCGATGAGTTTGATGGAGAGGTGTGAGAGCTGTAATGATGATGATGATTATGAGGAGGAGGATGATGATGATGATGTGAAGTCTTTGTGTAAGGTAGAAGTCCATTTGACACCAGGTCTTATTTCATCTCCTCACAGAAACACTGTGGGCTTGAGCACATTAGTCAGTGTTTACTGTGTTGCTAGATTCCTGTGCCACTGAAATGAAAGATCACGGTTCATGTTAAACGAAGACCAAACGCCGAACAACTGTGCCCTGGACACCATCAGAGGTGTTTATCTCTGGTCCTGTGGACCTTTATCTATGAGAGTGTACACACTTAAACAAATGGACCCTCTAAATAAACACTGGGGATTGTATTGTGTTGGTGAATCAGTGAAGGAAATACACCCAGGACACCAGCTTAGTGCAGTTAATCCTGCTAGTGTAACCACCTGGATTCTAACCGGGGTCTGTACAGACAGACATACTGCTCATTCAAAGTGGAATCCCACCTGACCAAGGGAGATATTAGGCTACTGTCCTTAGGGCAGGGCTACTCTAATACATCCCGGACAAGCCCCCAATGTCACCCTAGGATACAAACCCAGCCAGAGCAATGAGGCTCTTTCAAGCCTCAATGTCACTTAGTTACTGCTAGTTTACAGAGGACTGCAGCTCTTTGCTTCCAATAGCAAGAGGAATTGTTCACAGATTAAAACAAGCTTTGTGTTTTCAGCCACTGAGAGTAATAATGTTCACTGACACAATGGCACAAGTAATAATATTAACATTATCTGCATTTCTCTGTTTTGTCTACCTTCGATCCATGCATCTCTTTCTCTCTCTCCTATGTTTCCCCTCAGGTTCAATGTTAATTCTAGCGGCATGTCTCCAGGTCAGTATAAAGGACTAAGGGCTTTATTACAAAGTGATGAGAATCCACTTAGAGCGGCTGACAGCTCAACAACTCACACACACACACACACACACACACACACACACACGCACACACACACACACACACACACACACACACACACACGAGAGAGAGAGAGCACACACGTTATACTAGGTGAGTAAAGCAAGGTAGACATGAGCTCTCTCCTCAGGAAAACGTTCAGGCTTCACTAAACTGTTCTCACTCGATTGGTTTTCAATGCTTTCCTCTCACCACAAGTCCTGCTGGCTGCTACATTACAACATGTTTTATTACCCCTCCCTCCTTCCTTACTGTGATCTCTGCTTGTCCCTTCTCCTGATGACTTCTCCATCTCCATCTCTCTCTCTCTCTCTCTCTCTCCCTACTCTCTCTCTCTCTACTCTCTCTGACATCAAGCAGGAGTTTGATCCTACAAGGGGCTTAAATGCTAAAACCACGGATACGTTCATCCCATCTGTCTTTCTCCACGTCGAGTGAAGGAGAAACGGCCTCGTCTTTAAAGATGAATCATACTGGACAGACAGATGGCTCATCCGTCCAAACATAAAATAAAACTCTTGTCCCTGGAGAGTGTTCTATCTCTCCTGTGATACTGATAATGACATACAGACACGGTTGAGTACGATGCAACGTCCCAGGACCCAGCATGCCTTGCATCCACTCCTGTCCATGAAGCTTGTGAACGGTGATCGGTGCACCCGACACACCTGCAGCCACTTCAACCCTGAATAAACCACTTTCAATTGTGCATTGTGGTATTTGTACTTTTACTCAAGTAGGGGACAGCCGGGACCAACGGCGCGGAGGGACGGTTGCAAGTCGGACCTTTTTTCATGCTACACTTAAAATTCGTCACATCCGGCGACATCACCCTCTTCCTCTTCGGGCGAAAACATCAGGGACGATTTTTTCCCCAGTTCTGATCAAGATTGGCAGAGTTGAAGCCACTTTTGTGTATTTCCACATTGTAGTAAAAAATACCCTATTTGAGTTTTTTCCATTTGTACTGCTGTGTTTATTTGGTACCGATTGTAAATTGATTTTGTCTGTTAGGCTAACCTGTGGGCTAACTCTCAGTGAAGGTTCCACTGAAAAATATTCATTCGCTTTTGTGCTAGCTAGCAAAACATCCAGGGAGGGACGAACGGCGCATTACGCCGCTCGGCGCATTATGGACAGGGAGGGACGAACGGCGCATGTGTAACACAAAGTTGAGGAAACAGACAGAGGCGACATTAACATGATACATTTGACTATCAGCATGGTCATTTGCTCGTAGGATTCTACTGAAGCATGAGCGTTAGATGCCAGAAATGTAACTTATGTGCTTGTTATAGGACATTTTATCCGACCGTGCCGCCCGCCCCCCATGTATGCACCGTTCGTCCCGACTAGCGGCCGTGTGCGGAAGTAGCGCGACGTCACTTTACTTACCGATTGCGTTCGACTCGTTTCACTAAAATTAAAACGGACTGTGGGTAATGGGAGAGGACAAGTGTCTCTTGTTCACAAAACAAGTATGGTTACAGAAATTAATTAATCTCTGTGCAGGGAGGGAAATAGAAAAGGGTGTGCCGTTTGTCCCCGCCCTCCCCTATAACTAAAACTGGTGAAAACAGCATGACTCAATGGAAAGGTGTGATGGCAGCGCTGACACGGAAACGTGCGCCGGACGCCAGTTCTCTTCTCTGCTTCCTGCACACCATCTAAAGCAAAGCCCCCACCTCTGTCAGTGTTTACTATGACGCCATCTTGTGCTGCTGCCTGCCTACCCGTGCCACTGAAATGAAAGATCAGAGGAGTATTACATTGTGTCGTAATAATCAAGGGTCCAGGCTCTGGCTACTGTATCCAGTGAGTGATTCATTGGCTGGTGTGATGGAGGTGCGTTCCAGACACTTCACTCATACAGACCTTTCACAACGTGTAAACAGTCCAATGTTCTCTGTAAAATGTACATATAAAACTGTCCTCAGCTCATTGCTAGCCAGGATTTACTTTAATGAGATACTGTGGTAGATACTGCATAAACATTGCTGATACACATATCATTGCTGTCAGGCATATCCATATTTCATCTTTTTATTGTATTGTATGTTTTTATTACAGTTTATTAAATGTTATTACATTTTATTAAAATGTATTTTATTCACACTGAAGAAGGCTTGACACCAAAATGCATTTGTATGTCTGTGCCTTAATTTTCATTAAAAAGTAAGCTACCAGAAGGGAATGCTATTTGCTTCTGTGCACTTGTCGATCGTTTCTATTGTTTGTATGTTTAGTTTTTTGTGTATTTTAGTTTGCGTGTCTGTTTTGTTTTGGTGATGTAACTGTATGTTCTTGTACCTGAAAAAAAATAAAATAAATATTAATCATTAATACTTTATCTTTTCACTCGCGGCCGAGCGCCGCGAGTGCCCGCGCCGACCGGCCGATGGTCTGCTAGTCGAATCAGCGCCGTCCGAGTTGTAAACCGATAGGGGTAGAATAGATCTTTTCATGGGTAACTATCCACGTTGCGTGTGTGTCGTGGATAAACTAAAACAAATGTTAAAAGCCAGAACACAATAAAAGTATCTTAACAGTCATGCTTTCAATAAACCAAATTGAAAGCATGAGCATGTGTGCCCACCCGCGTGCATTGATACTTTGAAAGCGTAGCTTGTAAAGCTACAAGTAGCTCACCATGGCAGTAGCTTGATTAAGCTACATAGCTACCCCTGGAGAAATGTAGCTTGTAAAGCTACAGCTACATAGGAAAAAGTAGCTCAGCAACTTTTTATTTTTCAGCGTTAAATTGAGAACATGTGGTGCATGTGGTGTATATGAAACAAAATATAATATCCTACAAAAAAGTCACATGCCACGATGCCAGCTGAAATATGCCTCTCAACTGAGTTTTATTTCCAAAAAAAAAAGGAATAAAAAGACTTAGAGACTTACACAAACAAAAGAGGATCTGTTGAGGATACTGTGTGTTATATGGCATTTGATCGTCAATGTTAACACATCTTAACAAACACAACTTAAAAAAAGAGACCCCTTGTACAATGAGATAACTACACCTATACATATTAACTAAACAACTGTTACATGATGACATTTGATCGTCAACATTTGAAGACCCCTGTTCTAGACAGATTTTCCCCCATTAAAGAAAGGATAAAACAAACAAATTGTTGAAAATGTTATTAAAACGGGCATAGTCTTTACAGTCTCACAAGATAAGAGTGAAAAAAAAAGTACCAGTATTATGTGCAACATTACGGAGTTTAAGCAATGGACTGCTACGGCAGAGGACTACGGTAACCGGAAATGATCAGCGCTCGATAGATAAACCTGCCGTCGCCGCAGCCTATTTTACTACGCCAGAAGCTACCGTTCCACGTAGTGTCTACGACGTCAAAAATAGGTGATTGATTTTAGTGCTTTTGACGCGTTGTTTGTAGGTATGAGCATGGCTAATCATACTCTAGTCTAAACGAATTCACGGAACAGTTACCAAACTGTTCAAAAGTAAGTTATTGGCAAGTGAAGCTGCCGTGACGGGTGTTGTCTTTGTTTATGTCTGTGTCTATGTTTGACACGTGCTGCATAGACGTGTCACCATGGAAACCAAAAAGGGGTGGGAACCCGTCGCCGACGGCTGCTTGCTTAACGATTTTGACTGCTACGGCGATTGCGTCATAGCAGCCGCACTCCGCCTGGCGTCGCCGTACTGAAAAACAGAAAGCTTAAAGTCCCTATTATCAGATTTTCTTTTCTTTTCAATTTCCTGTTAATTTCACGCACTGCTTTGCTATTGATGCATTTGACCCATTGAAACTGGAAAGCATCTGGTCATTTAAGATTTGAGCTCTTGTTTTTTGTTCTCTTGTTTTTTAAGGATCCCCATTAGTCTACACCTTAGTGGAGAATACTCTTCCTGGGGTCCAGGCAAAATCATCACAATACAAATCATAAAATGCAGTACAACATAATCAATGTTAGTGAACAAAAACAAGAGAGAACGGCATTTATATTAACAATACAAATTTAAATTAAAAACAAAACAAAACAAAACAGGTTTGTCTGTCCGAAAATACCAAAAAGAATAACCTAATCTAATCTAATTTCCTTTTTGATTATTGCTTCCTTAAGTTTCTTTTTTAAACCAAATGTATTTCTTGTTAGAGTCAAATATAGGGGGAGCACATTCCAGTATGCCATGGCTCTGTACATGTTTTCTTAAGTGCATTGATTCTGGGCAGAGGTAAAGTAAAGTGACTACTTGATGCCTGCAGTATTATTAGTTTGTGTGAGGAATACACATTCTTTAAAAACAGAATAAGGCTGCATGCCAGTTTTTCATTCACCCTCCTCCATGACAGCCTGGCATGCATAGCATCCACACTACTCCTAACAGAGCAGTGAAGTGCTAGTCTTGCCGCTCTGTTCTGAGCAAGCTGAAGTTTACCAAGTTCTTGTTTTTATGCACTAGACCAGATAACAGGACAGTAGTCCAGATTTGACAGAACTAGAGATTGTATGACTAGTCTAATTGTTGTGTTAGTTAGCAGATAAGCACTCCTTCTAATGGTATAGATGGCATTACTCATTCTCACCACTGTATTATTAATCTGGGTGGACCATGACAGTGTTTCGTCAATAGTGACACCCAACAGTTTGACTTCTTTAACCTGCTCAATAGTAGCACCCTGCACAGATAAGCTTAATTTCTGATCTGTCCTGAGAGCATATTTCGAGCCTATTTACCATGCATTTAGTTTTTAAGACATTCAACTTCAGCTTATTTTCCATGATCCATTCAGAAACCAGATTTAACTCTAACTGAAGCACCTTATTAACGTGTTCAATGCTCTATGACGATACGTACATGGTCGTGTCATCTGCATAAATCCCCATTCCTGCATTTTGTAATACATATGGCATATCATTTACAAAAATAGAATAGAGAAGGGGGCCAAGGCAGCTTCCCTGAGGAATTCCACACTGAAGTGTCTCAATATTTGAAAGGGAGCCATTGAACATAACACATTGTTGCCGGTTCACTAAATAGCCCTTCAATAAACCAATAGCAGAATCTTTGAATCCATATGCCGATAGTTTCATGAGTAGTAGCTCATGATCTATGATGTCAAAGGCTGCGCTGAAATCCAAGAGCACCAACCCAACAACTGACTTTATGTCAATCTGTTTGAACCACTCATCAGTAAGACATGTCAGTGCAGTGCTTGTAGAGTAACTAGCTTTGTATGCATGCTGTAGATCTGAGTTAATGTTGTTTTCTGCAAGATATTGCTGGATCTGCTTAAAGCTATATACAATATAGCTAATTATATAGGATTTAGAACAGGGGTTCTAAAAATAACAGATATACAAGCTTGCAGCGCCCTATTGAATCTCCTAATTACACCAACATTGTTCATGTGAAGCAGTTTGTTTATTTGATCTATTTATCAACTAAAATGAGTTGAAATGAGTTAAAGTATAGGCCACATGATTTGAACCACTGCGCCTGTGACTTGAATCTGTAACTTAACTTAACTGTAAAAAAAATAAAATAAAGGTCTCTTGATAGCCACACCTATACATAAATCTTAACTTAACACAACCTAAACTGTAAAACTGTAACTTAACTGTAAAAGAAAATTGGGCCTATGTTTTTTTATATGCCAGGGCAGAACCGCTTGTTGACGCGACACATGAGCAGTCTCTCAAAGTTCTTATCTGATAAGCGGTTGCGTTTGGCACTGAAAATGTCCTTGCCAACACTGAAAAGCCGCTCACATGCAGCACTGGATGGGACACCACTGTTGAACTTCATAAATACTGCTCTCATTTTGGGCAGGGATTTGAAGGCATTCTGTGGGGAGTCATCTGGTGATTTCTCAAAGGCTTCAACCTCGTCTACTTTGTCTTCTTTCTTCTTTGGGAAGAATGAAGTTATGTCATCATCCGCACTTTGTTCCTCGTCACTGTCGGCTGTTGTTGGAGATGATGAAGGTGTTTGCAGCCGCCTCACCTCTTCTCTCAGAAGCATCGCCACAGATCTCTTCCGTTCCTCTGGGATGTATTCCATTTTGAACATGGGGTGGCTCGCAGTTGCCATGAGACACTTGTTGTTTTCAAACACATAGCCAAACCTGAAAACAGATTAAATATGTTTTAACACAACAGAAATATCTAACAGAAACCTCCAGAAGTGGTTTAAAACATTAAGGGTCTCAAAGTTTAAGCACTTTAACCCAATATACATGGACTATTTGAAATATCCAATCTACAAGCTCGCAATGCATAGTGATGCAATGCAGCATTATGAGCTTATATGTGAGCGGGTACAGTGCTTTAGGCAGCAAGGGGGCATTTTTCATTTTTCATTGTATTACAGATTGTTAAAGTACAGAATATAAGCTTTCATGTGATGTATCATTCATTGAAATTGGAATGTATTTGAAGAAGATGTGATCATTTGAATCTTGTTATCTATAATAGTCCAAACTGAGATAATCCCTCCTAAAGAATTTCCACTTCTATCCACCTGTTTCCTAGGCTTGTGTTTTCCACTTCCTGTCGGATTTCATTGGATATCATTAGTCATCTGACTGGTTTCATTGGATTTCATTGGATCAAAAGACAGGAAGTGGAACACAGTAAATTCCCGCGGAAACAGGTGGATAGCACCTCTCAGCTCCAGGTAATGAGCGTGAACAATGGGTAATTTATTCAACCTAGCCACTCCTCTAATCACTCCCCCATTGACATCTTTTCAGCTGTCCACTCTGTAGAAATTTAATGCAACACAATTACATTTTTTTTAGGTATTTTTTACTTTACTGGAGTATTTCCAATACTTTAACTTCTACTCCACTACAGATCAGAGGAAAATATTGTACTTTTACTCCACTACAATAATTGTAAACTTTAGTTATAGTTACTTTGCAGATATAAGATCAGCCTTTTTTTTTGCTTGAAAGAAATGTGAACATTTTTGAATAGTTTAGAAAACATTTTCACAACACAAATTGTGTATGGCGGGTCCCTGGCACAAACTATTTTCAGATGGGGGTCACTGGTCAGTTGCCAAATACATAGATAGTAGACAAATTAGACAAAGAAATATAGCAACACACACCTCACCTGTTGCCTAGTAAACAACATACTGTATGACCCTCACTCCCTGAGTGTGTGTGTGTGTGTGTGTGTGTGTGTGTGTGTGTGTGTGCGTGTGCGCGTGCGTGTGCGTGTGCGTGCGTGCGTGCAGGGGTGTCCAAGTCTCACCTCTGCTTCACTCCCTCGATGAGAGCGTCAGCCAATGGAATGCAATGCTGGAGCTGGGATTCTCTCTTGATCTTCTGCAGTTTGTCGGTAACAGTCTTCCACGCCGACATCTCGCCACTCCGACTAGTGGCTTCCGCGTGCGGTTAGGGTTAGGGTGAGGGTTAGGTATAGGGTTCGTTAACGTCGGAAAGGCGACATGTCGGAAAGCCGCCATGTAACCAGTTTGTCTATGGGGATCGCAATAGTGGGCAGCAACATTCCATAGTAGGCCATCGTGTCAGACTGGAGGACATCCAGGGCTTTTGCCAAAGGAGCAACCACCTGTAAACAAACAAACAAACAAAACATTTATGTTATAACGTCATAGGAAACACTGAATCCTAATAAACTGGATTTAATGTTATAAGATTAACTCAATTATTGCACTTCAACTGCTAATATGATAGTACACTTGTTTCAAAACTGCTAGTGTAAACTGTGAATACATCATTTACCGTGACATATTCACTGATGAATGTCTTCTCTATTTCTTTGAAGCGAACTATGTCAAGCTTCAACGTCACATCGTCCAGGTCTCCTTCTCCAACAATGATTTTCTTAAGTCTCTCCAGGGAGTTGTAGGTGGAGTTCCAGCGAGTTGCATTAGGAATGACCAGCTGGGTTCCAAGTATTTCCTTGATGGTGTCTGAAGCCTGCGTGCTGCGACTCTGTTTGTTCCAGAGGGCTTGACATTTTGCCATTGTGGATCTGGATATTCTTTTGAATGACTCTGAATTTTTTACTGCATTTTCTGCATCTTTGGTTGCCACGAGGTTCAGTGTGTGACTGGCACATCTCTGGTGAGGTGGTAAGTGGTAATCCTGATCCTCATCTTCGTTCGAGAGGATGTTTGTCAGTTCAGTATAGATCACTTCACTCTCATCTTCCTCTTCCTCTTCCCCTTCTTCTTGCTCTTGCTCCCTCTCATTCACCTC
This sequence comes from Gymnoscopelus microlampas, assembly GCF_963454915.1. Classification (NCBI taxonomy): domain Eukaryota; kingdom Metazoa; phylum Chordata; class Actinopteri; order Myctophiformes; family Myctophidae; genus Gymnoscopelus; species Gymnoscopelus microlampas. The sequence goes on from NC_139951.1 coordinate 1,877,963, forward strand.
TTTTTGAACGACGGCAAAGACTTGAAAGGCCTTTACAAAGTTTGACCCATTGTCTGTGGTTGTGAGACTAACCTTGTTCTGTATTTTAAAATCTTTATGTGTCTTCCAGCAAACCGGCTAAAACATCAAAGGTATGTCTACCTATTAATCGACGGCAAGCCAGAGCTGCAGACTGTATCTGGAGTGTCTCTTGGTCAATCCAATGGACAGTGACACCCAGATAGCTTCTGATGTTTGTTGACCATGCGTCAGTCGTTGTAGCTACATGCTCTTGCTGGGAGAGAGTAGTGCATAGGTTTCTTTGCATATGTCCAGACTCATCTTCCGCCATCTTCACCAGCGTCTTTCTTGACAGCAGCTGCCTTCCAGGTACCAACGAATGAATGTAATCTTTAAAGTCTGGTCTCTCAACCAGGGCAGGAATTTCACGGCGGCCACGACAGTCGTTGCCCCTCTCATTGGCCGTGTGCCCCTCGAATAATGACATGCCTTCACGGCCACAGTGGCCGTGGTGCCCCAGCTGCGCCCAGCAACTGATTTCACAGTTTTTCCTCTGCGCGATTTTCCTGTCAATACGTTTTTTTTAGACACCAGTCCCTTTGGTTGAGCTGCGCAGCTACAACATGTACAGTGGTAGGTAGGTTTGATTTTGAGCCTCCTATGAACCTTCGGAATCCCGGAACACCGTGTAATAGACACAAAAGCATTACCGGGCCAAACCGGAGATAAATCTAACGCAGCCTGTTGAACTAATCAATGGTAGGTAGAGAGAGAGAGAGAGAGGTTTCCGTAGTCCTACAGACCGATGTGCCCCGATGTTTTTTTCAGCAGCAAAATATAGATGAATACATCTAATAAAATACAGCGAAATCCCCAAATTATGAGTCTTAATATAAAGCAAGCAACAGAATAACTGCAAACAAATTAAAAGTTTAGGCTATCAATATCATACAAAAGAGGGACCTCACCGCTCTGATGGACAAGAAATATATAATCCTTTTGCAAACCACATCCATGATATCTGTTCGTTTGTCAACAATGTTCTAATTGGGAAGTTTATTTCAACAGCTAGAATGTGACAGTTCTAGTCTGTTTGTTGGTGCGCAACACAGCCCTCGTTTAACTGAATTGCTTTCACCTGCAGCGCAGTGTGTGGAGTGTGCGCAACAGGGCATATCTCCGCCAAGCCAGGGTGACCTACCCAGGTTCATGAAATTCATATGCAGGCATAGTAGCCAATTAGAATGAAATCTGCAAAAACGGACTCATACAGAACCATATATTGGCTATATATTATGGCTGTGGGGTGGAAATCTTGTATTTTCCTTTTTTATTATTATTTAAAAACAATTCAAAATCGTGAAAATAGCCAATCTACAAGCTGTAATTATTAATAATTAAGAAATACTATATTTTAAAGAGTGAAAAATCAACTAAAGTCATTATTAGTGCAAGTTCAATCACATTTCATTTGAATGAAAATAACTTGTGGGGAAAAGACAAAATCTCTCAGAGGTCTTCAACAGGGGGTCCGCGAAGGTACTGCAGGGGGTACTGCAGGGGGAAATTATTGTTTGATTAAAAAATGTTTTTGTTTTTAAAAACTTTAAAAACTTGTTTTCATTATCTTTTTTTCAAAAATGTAAATTTGTCTTTAAACATAACATGACATATTTTAATAGCTTAGTAATGAATGCACAATAACATGGTATGTTTATACATATTTTGTAGAGAAAGATCAGTGGTGTCATTTCAGCAAAAGCTAAGGTATGCAAGGTTAGGGTTGCCAACTCCCAGAGATTAAAATAAGGGACATCTATCCTTTTTTTTAGGGGGTCAACCCCCCCAAAACCCCTGAAATGCATAGAAACTATGCATTATACCTATAACACAATGCAAACACAATGGTCTTACACCTGCATTAGGCTACTATTCATGATTTGATTTCTCTTTTTTTTTCTGGAGCCAAGGTATGGCACCTGCCATGCTTTGCCATACCCAATTGACGCCCCTGAGAAAGGTCCTTTGAAGACCCCTAATCTGTGAATCTAATGTGATTAATGTGACCCCTACTTCAGTCAGTGAAGTCCAGGGCTGAATGTGACATATTGAGACATATATAACCAAATATTGGTCATTTGCCAACACATTATTTTGTGAAATAAATGGGTTATATTTCACAGATAGTTATACAATTCTTATAATATATTAAAATACAATCATCCTTAACCTTCAAGTTAAATGCATTATTTCCGTGGACTTAAAAAAACTTTTTGGGACTGTTTTTTTTTGGATGGCCTTCCTGCCCTGGCATTTGACCTTTGTGCCCTCCAAAAAATTACAACACCAAAGGCCAAGTGGCCTTGCCCCTAATATGACGAAATTCCAGGCCTGCTCTCAACAATGCTAAATGGATGCACTCCTTGTACAACAAATCTAACCGTTAGTTTGTTGAATTTCTCCTGCGACATGGCACTCCCTGTTTGCCTACTTGTGAGAAATCTGTCCATTGGACGTGCTTGCTCCATTCCCGATCCTCCAGGCTGAGGCTCATCTGAAGATGGTCGTGCTTTTTTCCTTCCTGATTACTGCTGGAGTCTCTCCATCTCATCAAATTTGGATTTATGCACCCTCTTATGATAAAGGAAAGACACACAAGTCACAATATGAGTTAACATAAGCATTTAAAGTTAACATATGGTTCTTAGATATATATAGAATATAGATATATATAGAATGCCAATTTCCCTGTGACATATACATCTCTCCAGAAACACAACAATCTGATCAGAGGTTTGAAATGAACACTGCACAATGTTACTGTGTACCATATTGAAATGGATTTGATTTTTTTTTCACAAAAAGGTTGATTTTTTCACAAATATTGAATTCTATTCAATATTTGTGAAGGTCAAGATATGTTAACCTGTAGATAGAGGTTAATATCCTCACTCCTGTAAGTCCATGTACCCAGACCTGTATCGTAGTGTGTCCCACCACAGCAGTCATGGACAGAAAACTCTTCAATTAAAGAGTCATTACGTGAAAGTGTGTAAACCTATAGCCTTCATAACACTGAGGTTTATGTTAACCTATATAGTCTTCATAATACTGAGGTACATGTAAACATATAGCCTTCTTAGCACCGCGGTACAATGTAAATATATAGCCTTCATAACACTGAGGTACATGTAAACCTATAGTCTTCATAACACTGAGGTACACATAAACCTATAGCCTTCATAACACTGAGGGACCAACACATTCTCACAGATTTTCACATCGTCAGTTATTGCCGCTCTGTCCTTTTCACTCGCTAATGCGTCACTAAAGGACTACAAAAACTAAAAGGCACACATTGGAGCTTACTACTCGAATCGAGGGGTGGGACAGTTATCTCGTGGCTTACCTGGTAGCAACGTTTGACTAGTCACCTCAACCTCCCGTGATTGAATTCCATCGTGGGTATAACTTTTGTTTTCTCTCTCCACTTTTTGGGACTGTTTTTTGACTGGAGAGTAGCTCCAGTCTAATGAAGAGATGTGTAGTAATGATCGGAATGTGGGAGTTAACCTCTCTAGCCTTATAAAGAGGGGCGGGGCGTCAGTGGAAAAGGGGCGGGGTTGGGTAAGAAATTCTCTGTTTGTAGGAAAAAGGGGGCGGGTAAACTAAAAAAGGGTCTGGAATGTGTCATCATTTGTTGGCCGTCCACCGATTGGTTGTGATATTGCCCTGACAACCAACAACAACCAATCAAACCTATGACTGTCCCTTCGGGCTATAGCATCTAGCTCCATGCTAGTAGCCCCTCCCCCGCGACAATCTTGTGTGTGTGTGTGTGTGTGTGTGTGTGTGTGTGTGTGTGTGTGTGTGTGTGTGTGTGTGTGTGTGTGTGTGTGTGTGTGTCTGCAAGGCAACAGCACGAGCATTGTTACTCCTCCTCCCTCTCGTGTCTGTCTCTCCCCCTCTCTCCCTCCCCCTCTCTTTCTCTCTCCCTCTGTCCCTTTCTTTCTCTCTCTCTCTCTCGCTCTCTCTCTCCCTCTCTGTCTGGGACGCTCCGTGCTCACTTTTTGTCTGTGTGTGTGTGTGTGTGTGTGTGTGTGTGTGTGTGTGTGTGTGTGTGTGTGTGTGTGTGTGTGTGTGTGTGTGTGTGTGTGTGTGTGTGTGTGTGTGTGTGTGTGTGTGTGTGTGTGTGTGTGTGTGTGTGTGTGTGTGTGTGTGTGTATGTGTGTGCTCGCGCGTGCGAGCCCTGCCAGCAGCCACGCTAGTAGTAGTCACGTGACAACAACACACACACATGTTGCACACACACATTAAGCCTGCACTTTTTCTTCACGGCGCTTGTGACTCAAAATGAGGAGTTTTTGTTTGTGTGTTACACACTGGATTGGAACTATTTTTGCAATATTATTCTTCACAGTTGACCTCAAAGAAAGGTAGGCCATAATCTTTTTTTGTTGCTGGCTGGGGTGAGGATCATGACGCTGCTGTCTTGACTTCTTGTGGTTGTGTGTGTGTGTGTGTGTGTGTGTGTGTGTGTGTGTGTGTGTGTGTGTGTGTGTGTGTGTGTGTGTGCGTGCGTGCGTGCGTGCGTGTGCGTGTGTGTATGCGCGTGTGTAGCATGCGTTATTGTGTTTGCCAGAGATGTCGTATATGTATGGTTCCTCATCCGTTTATTCCGTGTTGTTCAATACAAAGCATTTTAATTCGATCGACGGCCATTTCCTCATACAGTTACAATGTATCAGAGTGCAATACACCTCCCAACCGCTAGGGTCGCTTAGTTGAATGCATGGAGAAAATTTGGAGAAAGAGGCCACTGATCGAATTAGAATGCTTTTCATTGAACAATACGGGTGACACGGGTACTTCTGATGGCCCATATATAATTGTAACATCCATGGCCATGTGGTAAGCACTTTATATTTGGAACCTGAACGTTTATGTAGATGTACGGGTTGTAATGGAGAAAGTGCAAAAAACAGGTTGACGTTCAGCCATGACGCTGATGACGGACGATGCGATCGTGTTTCCACAGTGTGTTTCTTTTTTTCTGTATAGTTATTGTTTTGACAAGGTGTCACCTGAACTACAACAGTACTAGGCTAATGTTAACCTTGCTAGTTATAGTGTTATGTGCACACTACAGTAGGTCTATGTACATTATGTGAAGGCCTGTTATGTGCGCAATAGGCCTACCTTTTATTATTTGACAACTTCAGTTACTAGTTCCTTTGTAGATTTCGATTATTATTACAAAACTTACATTAACCACTTCACCTTCATATACATTTTGTCCATTCGAAAATAGCTGATCTACAAGCTCACAGATCTTGTAGATCTGCTATTTTCAAAAGATGTCATACATTTGACAACTTTTGCAATGGAATATTCTGCATAATGAGTAGCCTACTTTCTAGTTTTGGTACTTTAAGTACATTTAGATACCAATGTTTTTGTACTTTTACTCAAGTACATTTTTAATTCCGGACATTTACTTCTAACATAGTATTTCTGCGTTTTCTACATTGCAGTATTGATACTTTTACTAAAGTAAAAAATGTGAATTCTTTTTCCACTGACTGTATGTCCATGTCCAACCACAAGGTTAGTGCCAGGGACCAGCATAACATTTGTGGTCTAAAAATGTTTGCAAAAACATTCCAGTTTTTCACATTTTGTCAAAAGTTTTTGTAAATAGCAGATCTACAAGCCCACAACGCGTCACATACTCTCACATTGGATAATATGTTATTCAATGTATTAATTCAGATCCAAACTATGGTAAGTACGTAGCTACAAAATACTACATTTCACCATAGCAGATCCAAACTATGCCATCAAAATGTATTGAAAGTATTAAACGTAAAAATGCTATATGTCACAATAGCAGATCCAAACTATGCTAAGTAGGTAGCTAAGCTACCGATCGTCCATACTGCCAGTAAGTACATGTTTACCATAAATAAATAAACTTCCTCTATTGTCTACATGACGAAAATGTGCTAATATATGTAGGGCTAAATCACCTGTTGTCGTGGGTTCCTTTTGTGGACCTGTAATGTTCATATAATCATCATAACAATAACTTGATATAACATGCTACTTGTGGCCACAATTAATTTTGTAAGAACAAATAAAACATTATCAACCTGTAGATTCATGTTACTTGAATGCTGTGATTGGTAAGCTAGGAAGACATAATAGTCTACTATGTGGTCATTAGCCTAAATGACTATCTAGGCCAGTGATTCTGGCTCTTTAATTTATAGGACCCCCGTTTGATATGTACCAGGTTACAGGTCCCAACATTTTCAGCCACAGAGAGAGAGAGAGAGAGAGAGAGAGAGAGAGAGAGAGAGAGAGAGAGAGAGAGAGAGAGAGAGAGAGAGAGAGAGAGAGAGAGAGAGAGAGAGAGAGAGAGAGAGAGAGAGAGAGAGAGAGAGAGAGAGAGAGAGAGAGAGAGAGAGAGAGAGAGAGAGAGAGAGAGGACACACAACTTTGTGTGCAGCTCATTCACACCTCGCGGTTAATTCGCTCATGCGTTAATGTGTCAATAACGCGCTAACTTTGACAGCACTAGTTCTGTGTCTTTCCTCCAGGATCCTTCTCAGATCATGAACACAGAAGCCACGTCCTAGCTCTCCAGTCAAAATGACATCTATTGTATGTCATTCCTCCTTGTTTTTGGATGGCCTTCCTGCCCTGGCATTTGACCTTTGTGCCCTCCAAAAAATTACAACACCAAAGGCCAAGTGGCCTTGCCCCTAATATGACGAAATTCCAGGCCTGCTCTCAACAATGCTAAATGGATGCACTCCTTGTACAACAAATCTAACCGTTAGTTTGTTGAATTTCTCCTGCGACATGGCACTCCCTGTTTGCCTACTTGTGAGAAATCTGTCCATTGGACGTGCTTGCTCCATTCCCGATCCTCCAGGCTGAGGCTCATCTGAAGATGGTCGTGCTTTTTTCCTTCCTGATTACTGCTGGAGTCTCTCCATCTCATCAAATTTGGATTTATGCACCCTCTTATGATAAAGGAAAGACACACAAGTCACAATATGAGTTAACATAAGCATTTAAAGTTAACATATGGTTCTTAGATATATATAGAATATAGATATATATAGAATGCCAATTTCCCTGTGACATATACATCTCTCCAGAAACACAACAATCTGATCAGAGGTTTGAAATGAACACTGCACAATGTTACTGTGTACCATATTGAAATGGATTTGATTTTTTTTTCACAAAAAGGTTGATTTTTTCACAAATATTGAATTCTATTCAATATTTGTGAAGGTCAAGATATGTTAACCTGTAGATAGAGGTTAATATCCTCACTCCTGTAAGTCCATGTACCCAGACCTGTATCGTAGTGTGTCCCACCACAGCAGTCATGGACAGAAAACTCTTCAATTAAAGAGTCATTACGTGAAAGTGTGTAAACCTATAGCCTTCATAACACTGAGGTTTATGTTAACCTATATAGTCTTCATAATACTGAGGTACATGTAAACATATAGCCTTCTTAGCACCGCGGTACAATGTAAATATATAGCCTTCATAACACTGAGGTACATGTAAACCTATAGTCTTCATAACACTGAGGTACACATAAACCTATAGCCTTCATAACACTGAGGGACCAACACATTCTCACAGATTTTCACATCGTCAGTTATTGCCGCTCTGTCCTTTTCACTCGCTAATGCGTCACTAAAGGACTACAAAAACTAAAAGGCACACATTGGAGCTTACTACTCGAATCGAGGGGTGGGACAGTTATCTCGTGGCTTACCTGGTAGCAACGTTTGACTAGTCACCTCAACCTCCCGTGATTGAATTCCATCGTGGGTATAACTTTTGTTTTCTCTCTCCACATTTTTTGCTAGGTTAGGGTTAGGATTAAGGTTAGGTTAACCCATTAAGACCTGGAACGCATCTGTGTCACTTTAGATTTCTTTGGCTATTCAAAAATAGCAGATATACAAGCTCATAGCGCGGCACCGAGTGCTGCGCTATGAGCTTGTAGATATGCTATTTTTGAAAAATCGTGACAATTATTTTTTTATATTTTTTTCCGAAAAACTGTTCTACCATCTCTTCACAAGTTGATTTTTCTTTCTTTCTCTTAACGAATAACAAACAGAACAATATTGAGGAGAAAACAGTTGTAAAAACTGAGGACATTTGTCATCATTACCTGAAGCCGAGAGAGAGACAGAATGTGACCAAACTGTGTGTGTGTGTGTGTGTGTGTGTGTGTGTGTGTGTGTGTGTGTGTGTGTGTGTGTGTGTGTGTGTGTGTGTGTGTGCGCGCGTGCACGTGTGTGCATGTGAGTGTGTGTGTGTGTGTGTGTGTGTGTGTGTGTGTGTGTGTGTGTGTGTGTGTGTGTGTGTGTGTGTGTGTGTGTGTGTGTGTATGTGCGCGTGTGTGTGAGCGTGTGTGCGTGTGTGTGTGTGTGTGTGTGTGCGTGTGTGCGTGAGACAGTAGGGGTGTGTCACTGTGGGCAGAGGTGTGGAGCATGGAAGTAATGAATGGAACTGGAAGCAGGATATCTGGCTAGTGTTGAAAGGTGTGTGTGTGTGTGCGTGCGTGCGTGCGTGCGTCTGGTCAGTGTATAAGGACCTGTAGCACCAATGGTCTGAATGTTGGATCCAAGGTCATTTGTTACACAGAGACAGTTACACACCAGACTTAATGAGGCTTAGCCTAAGGTTTGACTGGAGGAGTGTGTTTGTGTGCGTACATACGTGTACAGTATGTGTGAATGCATGCAATTATGCACTAATAGAACTCTGTTATGAATGCACATACACATGCAGATGTCTGTGCACATGCCCATGTGTGCCTTGTCGTCAACTCGTACTCGAGCACTCTCTATCAACACGCTAGTTAAAAAAAAACAACAGCGACTGGCGCAAACCTCAAAAGCCACTTGACTCAAGCAGTCAAGTGACTCAAGCAAACTCAAGCAGCGGACTCTTGATGTGAGGGGAATCGGAATTGAGCTCATTACTTTTTCCACAACGGGGACGCTTGATGGTGTGACACTCCTTATTATGTGGTACGTGTGCGCGTACGTGCAGCTTCATGTTTATTAATTTGGAAATTTCCCCTCGCCATCCTACGCCGCTGTCATCACGCCAGGGGTCTGAATGCACGCTGGCTTCTCGGTTCCGGAACGTTGTTTTCATGAAAATGGAAAAATAAGTACGACATAATTGACAATAAACAGAGGATCAGGCTGATGAATCAATTCAGCTCAAAGACAAACACACAGCGAGGGAACTGTGTTGATCGTCAGCAGAGACACAAGCTAGTTAGCGTGATCACTCTGACGTCTGAGGACTTTACGGTCTGTCTCTGTCCTTCTCACAACAAGAAAACCTCAAATGGTTTTAGGAAAAGGGTAATGATGGATTTTTCCAGAACATTCTAATACTGATTTCTGCAAACTTTTTATTTTTCCATGTAACTTCCTCTTTCTTGTTTATGCTCGTTTCCCCGCTCACAACACATCCCAATGCAATGTGTTTTGAGCTTTTTGCAATTAAAAAGTAAAAAGAAAAAGTAAAACTTTGAACCTCCTTAGCTTAACCCATTAAAACCGGGCCCCGGTTTTAATGGTTAGCTGTATCTCTCTAGATAGCTATCTACGGTAAACAAGAAGGACAGAGAGCAGGAGCCTTCTATTTAGCAGGATGAAAAAGCAGTGCATAAAGAAAGAAAGTAGTTGGAGGACACAAGACCAGAGATCAGGTTTGAGGAGATTAATTGGTGCTAATCAAAATTAGCACCAATTAGCCACACCAGCACCATGGATTAGTCACGCTCGACCGACTCACCGAGTTTCCTCTAATAAGCAGGTGTTCCTTACGTCATCGAAATGGAAAACTGCTTGATTGAGTTTCAAATGAAACAGCCGTTCTAGTGTGCGTGCCATCCATCCATCCATCCATCCATCCATCTTCCTCTCCCAGTCCATGTTCTTCTCCTTTACATGTTATTCTCCTTGTAGAAGTGTATAGATCTTCTCTTTGCACCCTTTGGTGGCAAAGGCGATGATTTATGATTCTGTCCCTATCGAGACGTAACTCAAACTGGCGGAACTTTGTAACATTCGGCCCGGCAACTCATTTGCCTAACGGCTTCTCGTGGCTAAAGTCCGCTTTTGTGCCATCACCCTTTTACGTCTTGGGTTTGGGAGCGACACGTCCACATTCCTGGTTTGCGGAAGTGACCGGGACAGCATTAAATGACGTGAAGGGGACCTCCGTCACGTCAAACGTTTGCCGTTTGGTCACATTTGTCCCATGAAGTCGTGATACGTTTTTGGAGTGAGAGTATATTGTTCCCACACAATAGGCTCTATGCACAGCAGCCATATTGGAAAGATATTGGGCCTCTTCTTACTTCCTTCACAGGTGTTACTAATGAAACTAATGAAGGCTCTGTTCTGGTCACTAGAAACACTCCATTTTGTTTCCCAAATGGCCCCTTATAGTAGGTGTGTAACTCTGAGCGTGTACAAATGGATTCTCACAGAATCCAGCCGGTCCAGCTATCTATCAGTGCCGTATCAACAACAAAGCAATTATCATCTTGCTCCAGCTCATAAATAAAAAACAAACTAATATTGCATGATTGGGCGTCTCGATTATTATTACCTTAATCGTTTTTGCCGTAACTCTTGTCAAATCGCAGAGGGTGAAAGAGCCAGGCACAGAAAGTTTCATTACAACACAAATAAAGATAATTGCACGGTCAGGTTTTTAATTAGTAGCTACCTCACAGCGAGTGGATGGTTGCAGGAAACCAAAGCAGATGAGTAAGTGAAAGCAGAACGTTTGTGGTGTGAGTTGCAATGAGGCACGTTATTGAGTACAACACTAAACTACATGAACACAATACAGATGTAACCGCTGCAGACGACCTGCATTTTGTGAACACTGCACTTTCACTCCAACAGGAATAGGCTCTATGCACAGCAGCCGTATTGGGAATGAATTGGGCCCCTTCCTTACTTCCTTCACAGGTGTTACCAATGATACTAATTAAGGCTCTGTTCAATTTAGTGTGGCACAGTGGTTGTCTTATTTTCAAGGACCCCCATGACTCTGAGAGTGTACAAATGGAACCAAATGGACCCGTAAGGGTCGTAAGGAAGGGGCCCAATGGATTCTGTGAGAAACCTGATGGAATCAGAGTCATTGTTTATTCCCAGAAAGACAATCCTCCACGTGAAGAAGTGATAGTTTGGGTGAATGATCTTGTGTGTGTGTGTGTGTGTGTGTGTGTGTGTGTGTGTGTGTGTGTGTGTGTGTGTGTGTGTGTGTGTGTGTGTGTGTGTGTGTGTGTGTGTGTGTGTGTGTGTGCCTGCATGTACACATATGTAAGTGTCTGTACAATATCCGCACTCGTGTGTGTGTGCGCATGTGAGTGTGCAGTGATTTGCGGTGATGAAGTGTATTTATCTCCAGATGCTTGTTTCGGAGCGCTTCACAGCCCAGGGGTCTATTTCTGGATTAGGGATAAACCGGGTTTAAACCGGGTTTAATCTGCTATCCTGGCTTAAATTATCCAGGAATCGGTTTCACGAAAGCTGAGTTAGCTCGGCAGATTAACTTAGCCAGTAAACCTGGATATGTTTATCCATGATCCAGTTTCACAAAAGAAAATTGAAGCAATCCTGCCTTAGTTACCATGGCAATTAAGCTGTGAAGTTAGCCTGGTCCGGACCAGGCTAACAGCCAAGCTTTATTAATCCAGTGCCTTGTTCTTCAGGTTTTTGTGAAATAGCTGTTAGTCCAATGACTCCAATCGTAAACCAATGAGTTTTTCCACACTTATTCAATTCTTATGCGAAAATCGAAGATCTACAAGCTCGGAAAAAATGGTCTTATGGCGGCCGGGGGTCCACGGCGGTCCCCGTGGTGGCCGGGGACCCCCGTGGACCCCCAGTCACCACGGGGACCCCCGTGGACCCGGAGTCACCACGGGGACCCCCGTGTACCCCCGTGGACCCCCGACCCCCCGTCGGGGGTCACCGGGGGTCCGGGAGTACACTGGGGGCCGGGTACTCCCGAACCCCCGTTGACCCCCGGCGCCCGTGTACCCCTGGACCCCCGTTGACCCCCGTTGACCGGGGACCCCGGGCCGCCAAAAGGGAAGCTTTTCACTTGTAGATCTTCGATTTTAGTAAAAAAAAAAAAAAAGTGTTTATAATTATAACTCCATTATTCACATAAACTCCTCATGTTTAAGCCTAACTGAATTATATATTTATGGACTTGTATATAAATTAGTTGCATATTTTTGGACAACTTTTGCATTTAATTTTCTAATTCGCTTTCTCCCTGGATCTATATTTATTGCGGCCGTGTTTCCTTTCTTGCTTATGATACATTTTACTTCCTTGTATGATTCCATGAGCTGCTGCAGTGCTGCTGTTCAGCCACAGAGAAGAACGCCACTCTGGTTTTGGGCTCCATGATTGGTCAAGTTCAAGGATTCTGCTATCGACTTTCATGGTCTTTTATAGGAATAGGTGAACTCACATTCAGCCTGGTTTAACGATCCTGGCTTGACAAAGTCGCTCCTTCTCAGCCAGGCTTGGCGTTCGTGGAACTGAATAAACCAGGCTGAACAGCGCAGGCTTGTCAAACCTGGATTTGCCTTTTAAACCAGGATAATTTAATTCCGCTTTCGTGAAATAGACCCCTGAGGCCTGTTCCTCAAAAGGGAATTAGAGCTTAAGCCTGGCTTTAACACCTATCCTGGCTTAATTTAGCCAGGATTAGGGCTGAATCGGTTCCTCAAAAGCTGAATTAGCTTGAAGATTAGTTTAGCCAGTTCACCCTGTCTAAGTTTAGCCTTGACCCGATTCCTCAAAAGAGAATTGAAGCAAGCCTACCTTAGTTACCATGGCAATTTAGCTGTGAAGTTAGCCTGGTCAGGAGCAGGCTAACAGCCAAGCTTACTTAATCCAGTGCCTTTGTTCTTCAAGTTTGTCCACAGTTAATTCAACACATGTGTTTGAATATGGACTCGTTTTAATGACCTTGCATTCAAATAAAATGAAATAAATACAATCAGATATAATCAAATTAATTATATTACTGAAATAGTGTGTGACCATGAATCATAAGTGTTTCACAATGACTCATGTCATTGTCACTCTGTTAACACTATAGTTCATATTGTTGTTAGATGTTTGATAATATATAACAGATTTTTTTTTCACTGAATGTAAGTGAGGAGCATATTTTAAATTATCAATTACTAGTCAATGGAGAAATTATTTTTTATTTCTTGTCCACCTTTGGAGTTACATCATGATGGCAAGGTAACTACACAACCCAAACCTCTACCAAAGTGGTCTTGCAAATGTGGGGTTATTGCGTGTCCCCCCCCCCCCCCCCCGTCCCCCTGTCCACCGCTCATCCCGTCGCGGCCCCCAGTCGCGGTCAACCCCCCCGTCCCGTCCCGTGCGTCCCGTTGCCGTCCCGTCCCGTCGCGCGAACACACACGCGCACGCGCGCGCGCGCACACACACACACACACACACACACACACACACACACACACACACACACACACTCTGTGTGTGCTTGCAATACTTTGCCACGCTTTCTCCCTGGATCTATTTATTGCGGTCGCGTTTCCTTCTCGCTTATAATACATTTTAGATTTTACTTCCTTGTATGATTTCATGAGCTGCTGCAATGCTGCTGTTCAGCCACAGAGAGGAACGCCGCTCTGGTTTTGGACTCCATGATTGGTCAAGTTCAAGGATTCTGCTATCGACTTTCATGGTCTTTTATAGAAATACGTGAAGCCTGGCTTCATTATCCTGGCTGGACATAGCCTGGCTTGACAAGGCCTAGCTCGACAAAGTCGCTCCTTTTCAGCCTGGCTTTGCTTCGAGGAACGGAATAAACGAGGCTTATATGGACCCGACTTTGTCAAGTCTGGATTTGGCTTAAGTCCAGGCTTAGTTTATTCACCTTTTGAGGAACAGGCCCCGGGTCTCCCTGGGAGAGATCTGTGTGATCATGCTGGTAAATTATCACCACCAAGGTGATGTTTTGAGGGCCAAGCTCTGAGCTACAGTAGACACAACAAAAACTAGTGGGGAGTTCCCAGGGAAATGCTGTATAATAATCAGGTATTATGGTTATACTAGGAGGAAGATTTTTTCAAAAAAGTGTACAGAAATTGTAAAAAATATTTTTTTATGTGGACACGCCACCAGTTCATTAAATATACCTGGTTCTCACCTTAGCACCTCCTCCACCACCTTAGCACCACCCATCTGTCCTAGTCCCTCCTCCTCCTCATGCCCACACCTGTTGTGTTATGATAATGAGGGGGAGGGTATATTTTTACTATGTCACTAAAGCGCTGTTTTTCTATTGGCACGTTTGACCCTCAAGGTTTCAGCCTCCAGGTAGAAACTCAAAATAGTCAGAGAAGACATAAAACACCATAAAAACACCACCAGGGTGCTTAATGAAGTTCTATCAACCTCATAGACACATGAAAAACAGAAAAAGTGCAAAACCATGGCACCACCTCCTTAAAGGACAACTTTATTTTTTTACAACCAAGGTTTATGTTTTAGCTTGTAATTAAAGTAAATAAAAGATGAGTGTTAATTTTGTTTCATTTACTGCTTTCTATATGTAACCTGGTGTCGAGCAAGGAATTTACTATAAATGTTCAAATGTTGTATGACCACGCCACCTTGATGATGTTTGTATCAAGGAACTAAAATAAATGAATACCTCTAGAAATCGGGTTCCCCAATATGCACAAGTTCGCCAATGAGATTGAGACGTGAGTTTCCCCCCAATATGGAAGTTTATTTAAGTTTTAGCACAGAACAGTATTTCAGTTGCAGTATTAATTAAAGATCTACATAAAATATCAAACAACAGTGCAATTCATTCATAAAACCAAATAGCTCAATAAAAACAAAAGATAAAACAAAACAGCAGTGGTGAAATCTAAGGGAGTGGAAACAACAACATTTATAAACAAAAATCAAATAAACATAATTCATATTAACAGTTTGTATACCTTAAATGTCATTGTTTCCATCCCATTATCCCCCTCTTGTACTAGTCGCATCCGGACTCGAGCACCTCAACCTGAGTGGCAAAACAAATGATAAAAATGCTGCTTTAAAACAATCAGTACAACAGATTAAAAACATACATTACAGCAGCGTGTTACTCACCCAGGCGAGGAAAAGGTAAAAAGCACAAACAAAGACCCAGGCTGCAAGACCCGCAGCCACCAACCACCAAGCAGCCTATGTTTGGTAGACTGCAGGGCCTTTAAATACTCCCCCTGATTGTCAATGAGGAAGTGACAGTGCAGCCGTCCTATGGTGGCCCCTGAGGCTCATACTCAGACTGGCTACATCTACCCCCATTTTTCCCCCCAATGCCGTCCCGACAATGTACCAACATACAACCAAGGTCTAAAGATGGCCGATGTAGAGCTGCTCACACCAGGCACCTGGAAATTCATAGCCCCGTTCCCTCTCTTCACTGGTAGGTGATGAGGATTGGGATGTCTGCCAGCTGTCTCACGGGCTGACCTTGCTGGTAGGTACAGGGCAGGAGGAGGTCTCATCATCGCTGGCGGGCCAGGGGAGGGGGCGTTACCGACTGCTACCAGGATATAATTTCTACGTGGCCTTGTGGAGTCAGCAGGGCCCACCATAATGTAGAGCTCACCGTGGTCTTCCTCATCTGGATCACCCTTTATAGGGTTAGACAGCCTCCTGGCTTAGGGGGCCTGGCGACCTGATGGAGAATAGAGGTCCTTTCCCAAGGCAGAGTGGCTTTTGAAAGTCTGCACTGGTCACACCGCACCGCTGACACCATCTTTAAACCGTGTGCCCCATGCCTAGCCAATAACACCTCTGCCTGATTAGTTCTGTGGTTTGCTCTGTGCCCTGATGACCATGGTTATGGTGTAGCTGATGTAACACCTGCTCCCTCAGGCACTCTGGAAGTAGAAGCTGATACATTTTACCCCCTCCAGCTGGCCTTCTGTGCACCCTGTGCAGCAGCCCGTCCTCCAGGGTGAGGCGATCCCACTGTGTCAGGAGACCCTGGGTTTCAGAAGGGAGGCCTTGCTTCTCCATGCATGCGCCAAGGCATCCGTTGTTCCTGCCAGAAGGGAAGAAGAGCACCTATGGAGGAATCAGCAGCTTGTAGAGCAGCCAGGTCAACATTTGATTGTTCTAGACAGGCATTTGCTGTCTGAGTGGCTGTTTGCTGTCTCACACCTGGCAGCTAGCAGCAGAGTCACAGGTGGCGGGGTTGTGGTGCAGCCCTGAGCCAACACTCCTATGGACCCCTTGGCTGCTGGCTCGCTCGAACAAACCGAGCGTTACCACACTCCCTGGCAAAGTGTCTCTGGTAACGCCAGCACAGAACTGGACCCGAAAAGTGAGGCTGGAAGTGTCTAAATGCTGGCTGAGAAGGTTTAGAAGCTGGAGGACTTGTGTAAGTTTACTTAGCTGCTCTTGCTGCTGTTTTAACAGGTTTTGAATCTCTCGCATCTCCTGTTCAGCCAGCCGTTGCTCCTTTTCGGCCTGCAGTTGCCTCACCAACTCTCTCAGGTCCGGCCATGGCCACAGTCAAACACTTTTGATGTCACACTGGGAAGATGGAAGGAGTCAGCTGGTCCCACGGAGCACCAACTGCTGTTAAACTCTACTGAGCTATTTCAACACAAAATGTAGCCATTTAAAAATATATCTAAACGTCATGTCTCAGTGGCCTCATTGAGTCGATCCACACCAGAATTTAACCTGGTGTCAAGCAAGGAATTTACTAGAAAATAATATTTTTTTTGGGTGAACCACTCCTTTATGGATGCAAATTCTGCCATGTGTTCTCTACGGGCAGAGAGGTGGTGTTTTGCCAGCAGGACAATCATCATGCTAGCAGAGCTACAACACTGCCAGAGCCTACTTACTGCCAGTGGAGCTGCTGAGTTGATCTTTTACTTATACGCCCTCTCTCTCTCTCTCTCTCTCTCTCTCTCTCTCTCTCTCTCTCTCTCTCTCTCTCTCTCTCTCTCTCTTTACTTTACTTTATTTGTTTATTTGGACAGGACAGAGCATATTAATGGACGCCACATGGACGTAAATACACCGGATTTAGCAAAGATGCAAATTTTCATCCGCAGTCCTCACACAAAACAGAAAATCAGAAAACAGACAGACAAACGGTGGAATACATTTACATGACATTACATAGGGACACATTACTGTGTTTGTTTAGACAATGTGAATCCACTTGTACACACACACACACACACACACACACACACACACACACACACACAACCACGCACACACGCACGTGTGTGTGTGTCTCTCTCTCTCTCTCTCTCTCTCTCTCTCTCTCTCTCTCTCTCTCTCTCTCTCTCTGTGTGTGTGTGTGTGTGTCTCTCTCTCTCTCTCTCTCTCTCTCTCTCTCTCTCTCTCTCTCTCTCTCTCTCTCTCTCTCTCTCTCTCTTTCTGTGTCTCTGTGTGTGTGTGTGTGTGTGTGTGTGTGTGTGTGTGCTCTCTCTCTCTCTCTCTCTCTCTCTCTCTCTCTCTCTCTCTCTCTCTCTCTCTCTCTCTCTCTCTCTCCACGGCATTTAGTAGCGTGCTATGCGGCCAACGGACTGTGATCTTCAGTTATAAAATGCTCTTGGAAGCAGGGCCTCCTTGGAGGACCGTGGCTGCATGCGGGCCCTGGGTTCAGATCCCAGGCGGCTTGCTGCCCAGCGCTCTTGGCTTCAGAGCGAGCTACTCTCAAGTGCTTCCTAATTGTCCTGCAGCAACGCCTTGGCTGCTCCATGTGAACGCAGCAGCCTCCCTGTGCCAGCGCTCCTGATTCCAATCACCCCACTGGAGAGCCAGGCAGAAGAGCCTGTCAACATAATGTACACTCTGATCACTGCTGGAGAGTATACAAGTACATTTACTCAAGGACTGTACAGTTTTGAAGTACTTTAGCTTTACTTGATGTCCATGTGTCAGTACTTTCTACTTGTACTTTCTACTCCACTAGTTATTTTAAAACTTTAGTTACTTAGTAGATTTAGATGATTATTACAAACCTTACATTAATCAATTAAGCCTTTTTTATTTTGTGTATTAAAAATAGCCCCAAAATGTTACTTTAAGTATATTTTGATGCCAATACTTTTGTACTTTTATTCAAGTAAAATTTGCGATACTTAGATTTGTCTTGTAAATCGTGTATTTCTACATTGTGATATTGCTACTTTTATTTAAGTAAAGAGTACTTATGTTTGTGGTCAGGAACCCTGTGTGTACCTCAGTTCCTTGGACACGGATCAGATCCCACCAGTGTCATTGTGAGTAAGTCAGTAAATGTGTAAAACTATATTTAAAAAGCCTCGGTTTCAGCCACGCTTCCAAAGTGCTTCACAACGGGGAACACTAAGACGAGAAGCTTAAACGTTGTTAAGTCTGAATATGAAACACTGGGACTACGTACAGTAAAAAAAACATTCCTGGCCTGGTCTATGCAGTTTCCCTCTCAGCGTTCCTATAGTCTGTCCCTGTAATGTAAACCTACAAAATGAACCGAAAGATTTGTGTCTTTATTAAAAGCTTTATTTGGAGCAGAGAGGTAGGAGCATGGCTCTCATCCTGTCAGGTTTTAGAGGGTTGTGTTCTTTGTGAATCATGGTTGGTAGAACTCAGCTCTAATACTGTCCAGAAACCAGTGTTCTGTTCCCTGTGGAAGTCAGTGGATGGAAAGATCTCTAACACGTGGATGGACAGGTCACTAGCATGTGGAGGTCAATGGATGGACAGGTCTCTAACATGTGGAGGTCAATGGATCAAATCAAATCAAATCAAATCAAATTGTATTTGTATTGCACATTTACAACAGCCCAAAGCCGACCAAAGTGCTGAACATGGTTAAAACAAGGTCATTCAAACATAAGGAAGCATCAACAAATAATATGTATTGACACAGGACAACAAAGAAAAACAAAACATTGCAGAGTTAAGACAGAACAGGAGAGCTAAATACAACTAAAAGCAAGAGAGAACAAGAGAGGTTTAAGTAAGGTTTTAAAAGCCCCAATCGACTGGGCAGATCTAATGGGGAGGGGCAACATATTCCAGGGCCCTATCTTCCATCCGACACAAAGCGCTGGCGCAACACAACATGCATTGCTATTGTCCAACAAACACAGTTCAAAACACATTGTCTAAATAACAAATGCCAGTATCATGGTCAGTATCACGGTCAGTATCATGATCAGTATCATGATCAGTATCATGGGGCGGCAGTGGCTCAGTGGTAGAGGGGCCGGGTAGAGGGAACTGGAAACCGCAAGGTTCCCAATTCGATCCCGGGCTGGGGGGCTCCTCCACTCTGTCGAACGCTGAACCCCTAATTGCTCCTGATGAGCAGGTTGGTGCCTTGCATGGTTTCCTCCACCATCGGTGTATGTGTGTGTGTGAATGGGTGAATGTAATGCACAATCTATGCAAAGTGCTTTGGATAAAAGCGCTATATAAATGCACCATTTACCATTTACCAGTATCGTGGTCTGTATCATGGTCAGTATCATGGTCAGTAGGTCAGTATCATGGTCAGTAGGTCAGTATAATGGTCAGTATGTCAGTATCATGGTCAGTATCATGGTCAGTATGTCAGTAGTCTCGCGTTACCAGACTGTTGCCTCCCACAATGTTCAAATGTTTCCGGTCATATAGTCTGGGACTCGGAAGCTCTGATCATGATTAGAATATAAACCGGATGTGAAGCCTCCTCTCCATTTCCGTTTCGTCTTTAGTCGCGAAAATGTATCCTAATATAAATACAAATCATCTAAGTATACATAGCTTGCTGCTTAGCAGAAATGGAAATTAAAAAGTAAAGTGTAAAGATATTTTAAAATATATTTTCGTGAACAGAAGTGCCAATTTCCTCTTGGATT